>NW_027052710.1:755435-895279 GCF_011386835.1 Chrysemys picta bellii
CTAGCAGCACAGCTTCCGCCACAAACTCTGCTCCCCCATTCTTGCATCGCTAGCAAATTTCTACATGTTGTCAGTGCTGGGCTCATGAGGAAGCTACAGAAGGCAACCATTTCCCGCCTTTTATCAGCCATCTTGAACCGAACAGCTCTCCTACGTTTTGCGCCATTTTTTCAGGATTACCTGTGCAGGCGCCATAGCACGGCAAGCATGGAGCCCACTCAGATCTCCGGTGCAGTCTTGACCATTGTAAATACCTTGCACATTATCCAGCAGTATGTGCAGTATCTGCAAAAATGGGCGAGGAAGCAACGACAGCGCGGTTACTATATTGATGAGGACATGGACACCTATGTTCCTAGAAGCACGGCATGTGGCGATTGGGAGATCATGGTGGCGTTGGGCCAGGTTCATGCCATGAAACGCCGATTGTGGGCCCGGGAAACAAGCACAGACTGGTGGGACCGCATAGTGTTGCAGGTCTGGGATGATTCCCAGTGGCTGCAAAACTTTCGTATGCATAGGGCCACTTTCATGGAACTTTGTGACTTGCTGTCCCCTGCCCTGAAGTGGAAAGACACCAGAATGAGAGCAGCCCTCACAGTTGAGAAGCGAGTGGCCATAGTACTGTGGAAGCTTGCAACGCCTGACAGCTACCAGTCAGTCAGGAATCAGTGTGGAGTGGGCAAATCTATTGTGGGAGCTACTGTGCTGCAAGTAGCCAACGCAATCATTGACCAGCTGCTATCAAGGGTAGTGACTTTGGAAAATGTGCAGACCATTGTGGATGGCTTTAATGCTCTCGGTTTCTCTAACTGCGGCATGGCGATAGACGGAACGCATATCCCTATCTTGGCCCCGGCACACCAGGGCGGCCAGTACGTAAACCGTAAGGGGTACTTTTCCATGGTGCTGCAAGCACTGGTGGATCGCAAGGGACATTTCACCGATATCAACGTGGGATGGCCGAGAAAAGTGCATGACGCTCGCATCTTCAGGAACTCTGGTCTGTTTGAACAGCTGCAGGAAGGGACTTACTTCCCAGACCAGAAAATTACTGTTGGGGATGTTGAAATGCCTATAGTTATCCTCGGGGACCCAGCCTACCCCTTAATGCCATGGCTCATGAAGCCGTACACAGGCACCCTGGACAGTAGTAAGGAGCAGTTCAACTATAGGCTGAGCAAGTGCAGGTTGGTGGTAGAATGTGCTTTTGGACGTTTGAAAGCGCGCGGGCACAGTTTACTGACTCGGTTAGATCTCAGCACAACCAATATTCCAGTTGTAATTGCTGCTTGTTGTGTGCTCCACAATATCTGTGAGAGTAAGGGGGAGACGTTTATGGCGGGGTGGGAGGTTGAAGCAACTGGTCTGGCGGCCAATTTCGCACAGCCAGACAACAGGGCAATTAGAAGAGCGCAGCAGGGCACGCTGCACATCTGAGAAGCTTTGAAAGACAGTTTCATGACTGGCCAGGGTACGGTGTGACAGTTGTGTTTGTTTATCTTGAAGTTACCCGCCCCCTATATATATGAAAGGAAATAAAGTCACAATTGTTTAAAAACCATTGTTTATTATTTGTCGCACAACACATTGAGAGAAATAAGAAGGTAGATGGGGCAGGGTTGGGTTATGGGGGTGGAGGAGGAGGGAAGGACAAGTCCAGAAACCGAATCAAATGTTCGCATATGCCAGCTTTCTGTTACTTGGGCGATCCTCTGGGGTTGAGCGTGTGGGTTCCCATAGCCTCCCCCCTCGTGTTCTTGGGCGTCTGGGTGAGGAGGCTATGGAACTTGGGGAGGAGGGAGGGCGGTTAAACAGGGGCTGCGGCAGTCTGTGGTCTTGCTGCCTTTCCTGCATTAGATCCACCATACAGTGCAGCATGTCAGTTTGCTCCCCCATGAGCTTGACCAAAGCGTCCTGCCTGCTCTCATCGCATGCGTCCCTCCTCTCTTCGTGTTCCTGTAATGCTTTATGGGACTCCGCAATTGTTTGCCACCACGCATTCAGCTGGGCCCTATCAATGCTGAAGGACTGCATGAGCTCGGAGAACATGTTGTCCTGAGTTTGTTTTTTCCACCTTCTAATCTGGACCAGCCTCTTGGATGGAGTAGATAGGGATCACGTTGAAACATCTGCACCTGTGGGAGGAGAAAAAGGGAGGGTAGTATTTTAAAAGATACATTTCAGACACACTGTTTCTCAGTGAAATGGGAAATTCATAATACACAGCACATCACACATGGCCGGGCAACAGAATTTAGCTTGCAGCCAGCCATGGTAAACCCTAGGGGCACGCGGGGTTCTGCTTCTTCCGCATTCATTTCAATGCTTTCAAACTGCCGGGCTCCCTTTCCCATAGCAAGCAATGCCTGGGGGGTTTGCAATATAAAAGGAGGGCCTGCGGGCTCTCTGGGATGATCGCTTCACACAACCCCCCGCGCCCCCCCCGCGGGACCCACCGCGTGGCTCCGACGAGGCTCTGAGCAGGGATGAGCCCTTTAAACTAAATGCGAACAGCCCAGCGTGGCTGTGTTTCCCCCCAGCCCCCCACCGCGTGGCTCCGATCAGACTCACTCACCAGAAGTACCTTCTCCAGGGTCATAGTCCGGGAGCCTGCCTTGGGAGTTGGGGGGTGGGCTATTGGCTCCTGCGTTAAGAATAGTTCTTGGCTAGGGGTGAAAACGGATTCCACACTTGCCGCCTGTGCACTGTCCTCCTCCTCTTCGTCCTCCAATAACTCATCCTCCTCGCTCCGTTCAACTCCCCCCTTGGAGGTATCCACGGACAGTGGTGGGGTAGTGGTGTCGTCACCCCCCATAATTGCATGCAGCTCACAGTAGAAGCGGCATGTATGGGGCTGTGACCCAGAGCGCCCATTTGCCTCCCTGGCTTATTGGTCTGCTTGCCTGAGCGCCTTGATTTTTGTACGACACTGCTCTGGGTCCCTGGAGTAGCCTCTTTCCGTCATGGCTCTGGAGACTTTAGCGTACGTATTTGCATTCCTTTTTTCGGAACGTAGTTCTACCATAACAGAGTCATCTCCTCAACATGCGATGAGATCAAGTACCTCCCGTTCGGACCATGCTGGATCTCATCTGCGAATCTGGGACTGCATGGTCGCCTGTGATGGTGGACTCTGCATGGTCGCCTGTGATGGTGGACTGTGCTGCTGGTGACCAAACAGGAAATGAAATTCAAAAGTTCCCGGGGCTTTTCCTGCCCACCGGGCTAGTGCATCGGAGTTGAGAGTGTTGTCCAGAGCGGTCACAAGGGAGCATTCTGGGATAGCTTCCGGAGGCCAATAGCGTCAAATTGCATCCACAATACCTTTAACTTGGGATTGCGATCTCGATTGAAGCACTACTCCACTTGCCAAGGTGGAGTACAGAAATCGGATTAAAGAGCCCTTTAAATCGAAGAAAACGGTTTGATCGTGTGGACGGAATGATTTTTTTTCGAATTAACTCAGCTAATTCCGAAATAAACGACTAGTGTAGACCAGACCTGAGAGAGGGAGAGTATAGAAAACAGCAAGAGATCCTTTTGGCTTAGTGAGAGAAGGAAAGTATAGAAAGCTGAAGGGAGGGCAGGGAGGGTGGGGGTGGGGAAGAAAACTTACCCTTGCGGCTGTATGGGGATAGATAGATAGATAGATAGATAGATAGATAGATAGATAGATAGATAGATAGATAGATAGATAGATAGAGGGGGAGTATGTAGATAGATAGATAAATGTGGTATATGGGGATAGATAGAGGGGGAGTATGTAGCTAGATAGATAGAGGGGGATGATGTAGCTAGATAGATAGAGGGGGTGTATGGGGATAGATAGATTGATGTGGTGTATGGGGATAGATAAATAGATAGAGGGGGGGTATGGGGATAGATAGATGTGGTGTATGGAGATAGATAGATGTGGGGGTGTATGGGGGTAGATAGATAGATGTGGTGTATGTGGAGAGAGAAAGAGGGAGAGAGAGAACCCCATTGGCTTTAAGCCCTTTTACATTTTATGGGACTTTTCTGTAATCTCAGCTCCTTGAACTTTTTCGTGGTCCAAAGCAAACAACAACCCTGGAACCCATGTACACAGAGAATGGTCGTGTAGGAAGGAGCCCAGGGAAGCCAAATCAGATTCAGCTGTGTCATTGACTACAAGCCGGCCAGTGTGTTGCAGTCGGATTTTCCCCGCTGACCCAGTGGCAGGCCACTCCGCTTCTATTAGGGCCCTGGGATGGGACGTAGGTGAGTGGGAGGGCCTGGGTTCCCCTACCCCCGGCAACCCAACGTCAGGAGTGGTAGCCTCCCCACCTGGTTGTCAGGAGGCCTGCATTGGTCTGCCTCCCACCTGAATCCGGATGCCAGACGGTTGTGCTGACTCTCCCAACAGAGAGGTAACCTCCCCTAGACTGCCACAGCTCTGCTGGACTGTAGGTCAGAGCCCCTCTACTTGCTTGTTGCCCCACCCTGATCAGTGGCCAGGCAAATGGACCTTCTGTTGCTCTGCCTGCCTGCCTGTAGGCCACAGCCCTTTCTCGATTGCCGCCCCGCCCTGATTGAGGGCTCTGGGCAAAACCCCAGGCTGCAGGCCTAGATAAAGGCCTACTGTAGCAGGTTGGCTACCCCGCTCCTGCCTGAGAGGTTTAAAACAGCCCTGGAAGAGGGCTGGGGCAAAGGGAAAAGCTACTGGGCTGATTGGGGAAGTAGCCACAGCTGGGCCATGCCCCAATCAGGCCCCAGCTGGCCTGTATAAGAAGGCTGGGAGCCAGGAGCTCAAGAGTCTCTCTCTGAGTGCAGAGAGAGAAGGGCCTGGCTGCAGGGAGCTAGACAGGGTACCTGAGTGGAGCAGGGCTGGGGAAAGCCTGAGGAGCTGGGGAGCTCCAGCCTGGATAGCCCCAGGCTGTGGCCTGGTAATAGGCCAAGGGGTACTGGGGGTTGCAGAGGGCAGCCCAGGGCTAGGCCAAGGCAGCAGGTCCGAACCCAACCTCGCCGATGATGAGTGGCCTATACTGCAGTCTGCCCCAGAGAGTGGGGGCTAGCTGGTGACTGGCAGTGGCCTTATCGTGAGGTGGGGTTAGTGGGTAGGGGTTCACCTGGGAGGGGAGACCTAGCATGTGTGGGTACTGCCAGGGGGCAGCACCCAGAGCAAGGGGCACCGGGGTCCTGGGAAGGACACGGGAGCCTGCGTGCAGAGGACAGGCGGATCACAGGCGGATCACTGCAGAGGGCGCTCCAGAGGCTGGAGAGCTAATTCCCTGGACGACCAGCAGGAGGCGCCGCAGGGGTGAGTCCGGATACTCTTATACCTACAAAAGGTACTCGGGCTGCAGAGGGGCACCCGAGAGATAGGCAGAGGCAGCTGGTCCAACCCCCCTTGCCGATGATGCGTGGTTTATATACTGCAGTCCGCCCCAGTGAGCGGGGGCTAGACAGTGACTGGCAGTAGCCACTGAGGCAAGGTGTGGTTAGAGGGTTGGGGGTTCCCCTGGACACCCAGATAGTGGGTTACTGCCGGGGGCAGGACCCTGACGTAGAGGGGCACCGGGGTCTGGGAGGTACACCGGGACCAGCGGCAGGCGAGACACCAGCCTGTAGAGGGCACTTAGAGGCCGGAAGAGATCATCCCTCACTGTTGCCCTGTGACACAGACGCTCTCTTTGCTCGGTCTGACTGCAGGCCTGAACCATTAACACTGAGCTAATTTTCCCCTGAACCAAGGTATCCCAGAAGTATCATAGCGAGGGGCGTTGTCTAGGGTGACCAGATGACAGGAAGAAAATATCGGGACACAAGCGGGGGGGGGGGATGGCGCCGGCAATGGGGATGGGGTGTGGTAACCTGTCAAAAACTATATGGTGATCAAAGCTATCGAGCGGTTACCTACTCACATGGGGTTGTCAGGGAGGGGTAGTACCTCTGATGGGGGAGCAGTCGTACTCCTAGGAGTAGCTCATCCACTTTGGTCCCCACTTGACAATACCCAGCTCTCACCTGTGGCTCCAAGTAGCTGTCAGCATGCGACAGCGGCCACACCCCGGAGACCGTCTCGACCGGCGGGCTAAACCAGGTGAGGGTAGCCGATGAGTATGAGACTCTCTGTGAGTTAGGGCCTGTCTACCCATTGCATGCGAAGGCTGGATCTGGCTGACTGAGGCAACCTGGTTCAATGGTGAGGAAGGCAATGACAGCAAGCGTTGTGGAACGCTTAAGAGCACGACAAGACACGTAGGCGTCCTGGTCATCCACTGCGCCCTGCCCTATCTCCAGCCGTCTCGACTTCTGTCTTGCCACTGGATACAGATAGGAACTGGGAAGAGAGTGAGGCTGACGTCACACAACTCTCCCTCACTTTAATCCAATTCATGCGCAAGTCTCGACATAATATCATATCATATCATATTACATCATATCAAATCCTGTGGCGATGGGCGAGCGACGAAGCAGCAGGTGTGGATACACTGGGAGCTGTAGCTGCGGACCTGCACATAGGCGGCTCAGGCATAATGGTCGTTCCTCACTGACCGAAGCAGCAGTGGAGCTCGGCAACTTCTTGAGCGACTGAGCAGCCCTATTCAGGATTGCACTGCTCACCTCCGTAGAATGAGGAAGGGGCTAGAAAAGGTGCCTTAAACATTGCCTGCTTCACCTTACCCTGGCCAGCATACCGCGGCTGGCGGGGATCCCACAAAAGCGGTCGTATAAAAACAAAACTTAGAGTGACGCCGATCATGGAATGTGCACACGTTACTGGACAACATCACGGCAGATAGACCGGAGAGAAGAACAGCACTTGTCGCTAGAGAGCTCGCACGCTACAACATTGACATTGCAGCCCTTAGCGAAACTCGCCTTGCTAATGAAGGACAGCTGTCCGAGTCAGGCTGTGGCTATACATTCATTCACACAGGTAGTAATACCTCTGAGGCGAGGCGTATTGCTGAGGCTGAAAAAAAGCGTGAGCTGCGCAAGTCCAGAGCTGCTTGTACATCATCGACAGTGCCATTACATGTCTGCCCGACATGTGACAGGACATTCCACGCCCGAATTGGACTGATCAGTCATCTTCGGACGTACAGAGCCCGGTCATCGAAAGAATGAGTGGTTGAGGTCTTCATCGATAACGATGGACGAACATCACTCACATGCAATCTCCCACCCTGTACATAGCAATCCTCTGTTTCATTTTGATGTACTTTAATGCTTTTATTCATTTTATTGATTAAATAATTGTAATTACAGTAATACATCGAGGTATAAAAGATCTACACATCTTGTCCTGTACACAGAACACAGACCGCTCCAATGGATCCCACAACCCATACAGCGAGAAAGCCGTAGCAAGCGTTAACATCTCCAAAATCCTATCCGGGCAGGAAAATGCACCTGCTGTTTGCAACACTTCTATAGTATAGACACAGGGTGAGGGCTAGACAAAGTGACCACGGTTAGTCCTGCTCCATCTCTACTGTCTGGGTTTCCATCTACAGCTGTTCACACTGGAAATGCAGGACGGGGTAAGGTTAGCCCATCACCAAAAGAACCTTAATGTAAAGCAGTGCTCCTGCCAGTGCCTGGTGGGGATCATGCAGACAGACTACACCCCAGGCTGGGCATTGTCCCAGGATAAAGCAGGGCTGTAGTGGAAGGTGGAGGAGCCCCTGGACGAACAGGGTGAGGCATGGGACAATTCAGCTAAGAGTTGCAGGGCTGGGCACCAGAAGAATCGTTGGGTGGAACTTTGGGGTATGGCAGGGAGGGGTGGAACGAGCCCCGCTCTAGGTCAGTCCCAGTGCCAATGGCCCACTGCCTTTGAAGAGGCCACCGATGAAGGCCATTTGTCCTACTCCCCTGGGTCCCCCAACCCAGCTCTGCCAGAGAGAAACTTTGCCTTGGAATCTTAAAGCAAGTGACTTTGTTTCTAGGGCTGAAGGGGGTGGTGGCATGGGAGACGCTGTCAGCTCAGAGAAAAAAACTGACCCTTGTGCTCTTTGGGGGATCGTACCTGAAATGGGGGTCAGCGGGAGGTGGAAGGGCTGAGTGTAAAGGACCAGGAAGGAAACAGGGTCCTGGGAGAGAGGCAGTGCTGGGACACCCCGTTGCTCATGAGACTCCACCTTCCGAGTAGTGCGGCCCCAGGTCTGTAACCCTTATGCTGGGGAGTGCTGCCAAGCAAAGTCTCCTGCTGCAGGCCCACAGCCCTGCCCAACATAAGGGCTGCAGAACAGGGCCCTCAGAAGGGGAGTTACTACTGTGTCCTGAGGAGCATAAGGGATGGGACCTGTCGGAAGCACAGGCTTCCCCCAAGGCTTTGGGGGCTAAAGGAGTCAGCTTCTGAAGTGGATACTGTGCCCTGTCACCAGTGATTAGTAGGAACCGGGCTAGCACTCTGGCTCTACGGTGCTAACAGCTAATTGGGGGCCTGAAAGGGGTGAGCCGTGGGGTGCTAGACCTTAGTCAGCCCTGCCCCTGCAGCACATATGGTAGCAGATGGGACAGAGTGAGTCCCAGCTCCAGGAGGGTACCACAGCCAGTGCTGCGAACGGGGCTCCATGCACCCTGCTGTTGCTAGGCTGGGGTCAGCAGCACACAAGTCCTCTCTGTATTTCGGTACCGGCCGGCAGATCCCAGCTCTGCTGAACGACGAAGTGTGGAGAGGGACCTGCAGCCACTTGCAGAAGGAATGAGACCCCAGGCACCCAGGAGGTGCAGAGGCCAGCAGCAGGATGCAGGTGGCAGGATCCCTCTCGCACATCCAGGATCTGGGGCTGCTGAACGGGCTGCGGGACAGATTGGAATGATCCCGTTGAGTCTCTCAGCTTGGGGTCCTCCCCGTGGCTGGCAAGGCCATGTCCCGAAGCACTGCCTGGCCACGCCCTGGTCAGCAGAAAGCCCTCTGCATCATGGAAACCCAGCGTGGGGCTGGACGGGAACGATGCCCCCTAGCCATGGAAGCGGGCAGTTCACAAAGCCCCAGCTGAGACGCCGTCACCCCAGAATCCTGGAAACTGGAGCACACACAGGCCAGGCTGCTTCCAGCTCTTCACAGCCAGGGAGAGGGGCTGGGGCCTGGGCCCGCCAGGGAGCCTGACAGTCGCCCTGGCTCCGGCCTTTCCAGTGCCTAGGTCAGGCCGTTCAGCAATCTTCTCCGGCTCCAGAGCTTCACTGTCAGGTCGCTGGGGAAGGAAGAGAGAGAGGAAGTGAGGCTGGAGGCCGCCCCCGCCCCAGCTGGGAGAGGCAGCACAGCGAGTACAATCAGCTACGGGCCACGCCCTGCCCCCAACTCCCCCGCCCCCAAATGCATCACGCTGCAGCCCAGGAGAGCAAGGCCGCTGTGCCCCAGGCGGGCACCGGCACAAGGAGGGAGCAGATGCGCCCAGCTTCCCGCCAGCGGGATAATCCCCCAGAGCGCCAGTAACAGGGCACTCTGCCAGTAACGCAGGCTCAGCCAGTGGCACCTCACTGGCAGTGGCCAGTGACGCAGTGGGGGGTGGGGATGGGGCGGGGATCCCCCCAGCAGTGGCCCAGGAGGAGCAGTAGTCAGATGGGCAAACCCCCGAGCTGGCCACTGAATCCAATCACCTGGGGGACTGGGAGGTGGGGGGCAAGAGGACAGTCTCCTCTTGCAAAGAGCTCTACATGGGGGGAAAATCCAAAAGAATCTCATACTGTTAAGAAGCAGCTGAGACCAGAGCGGAGAGAGAAGAGACAGAGAAAGAAAAGGAGAGAGAGCCAGAGGGGGTGAGAGCCAGAGAGAGCAGGAGGAGGGTCAAGGCAGGCTAGTGGCACGCCCCTTTATGGCAAGGACGCGGTGAGGAAGGCAGGGGGTGAGCCCAGGCACGTAAGTCCATAGCTTTACCTGGCAGTCACTGCGGCACAGAGAGAAACAGAGAGGGGGGGGGGGGAGGGAAGAGAAAGGAAAGGAGAAAAGGGACATGGTCGGAAAAGAGGAGATCAGAGACGGTGCCAGAGACATTGTGAACCCGGGGACCCCCTCTGGGGGCCAGGGCTGTGCACAGGGGCTGGGGAGCAGAAGGAGGGGGCGGTGGTGCTCTCATTGGAGATGCACAAGGCACCGTCGAGGAGGAGCTGGTGCCTGGTTGGCAGGAAGTCCGTTCTCTGCGCTCAGGGTGGCAGGGCCAGCAGCACCAGGTCTGGCTAGTCCCGGCACATCAACGGAGCTGGCAAGAGCATCCCAAAAGCATGGCGGGGCAGGGCAGGACCAGCGCTTGGCATAACTGGATGGGGCAGAAGAGCCTCACTGTGGGGCGACCTAACAACGGCTGAGAGATGGAGGAGACGAGAGGCTAGATGGGGAGGGGTTGGGGGCCCTGCAGCCGACTGCTGCCCCACACCAAACCGCCTGCAGCCCGGCTCCGGCGCTGTTCCCATCCCTCACTCCCAGCGCCATTCCAGGCCCTGCCACATGCGGGGAGCAACAGTGGGTTTGGAGAGCTCCTGCAGCTCTGCTGCACTGGGGTGAGTTGGGGGTCAGACCTCCCTCCCCCATGCCGCAGGGGCCTAGCCCAGCCCACCACCCTCACCTGGAAGCAGTGAATATGTGCTTGGAATTGGTGCAGATGGCATTGATGGGGCTGTCGTGGCCCTTGATCTCCCCAACGGGTGTGAAGTTCTCCATGTTCCAGACCTTCACCACGCCCCCGCAGCAGGCGCTCAGCAGCATGGGGCGGCCAGGGACGAAGGCCAGGGCGCAGACCCAGTCCTTGTGCGCGTTGGGGATTTGCTGGCAGGCACAGAGACAGGGCAGAGCCAGTGAGCGCCCACGATCCACGCTGCCAGCCGGGGCCATCAAGACCCAAACTGCCCCCTGAGCTCCAGGGCAGGGTCAGGCCAGCAGCCAGAGCCAGATGCTGGGTTTGCAGCTGGCTGCTGGCTCTGTAATGGGCTGAGACAAACCCCCCACATCTGTACCGTGGCTGAGAGCTGGAATTTTTAAGCTCTGATCCATTTCTCATCAAGCAGCAGCCGAGGATTTGAATTCAAGACAAGGGGACTCTGGTGAGCTACAGAAGCAGCTCAGCAGGAGAGAAGAGGGCTCCGCCCCAGGAGACAATTGCTCATTGGGATTGACCAGGGGATCTCCAAGCTCTAATCAATCCAAGCCGTGCTGGCAACCCGGATACGAGACACACAAGATGGGGGAGAGAATCTCTTTGATTGGACCAATTTCTGTGTGTGTGTGTGGGGGGGGAAGGGACAAGTCTGCAAACTCAGCTCTTCTTCCAGGGTGGGGCTTGAAAGCTTGTCCCTTCCACCCACAGGAGCTGGTCCAATAAAAAAGAGATTCCCCCTCACCCCCCATCTCTTTAATTATTTGTCTGCCATCAATCCTCAGCGCTCCAGTGGGAAGAAAAATGAGCATTAGCCTCATTTCATAGGGGAGAGACTGTGGGGGAGGGTCACACAGCCACAAATGGTGACTAGCTCTGGGTAGCTCCATTTTGGGGGACACCCCGACCACCCCATTTTCAGAGGAGCAGAGCCCCCACTGCTCCCCTTGACTCCCACAGTGCCCAGCTCCTCTGAACAACCCAGCCCCGGGCGGGCACACGGTAGGTTCTCCAAAACAGAGCCCCCCACCACTAAAAAAAAAATCAATGGAGGCCTCTGAAATGTTAGCCAAGTCTCATGGCAGAGCCAGACTTCCTGCCTCCCAGCACCGGCCTGCACGCCCCCTTCGGCTGCTGCTCTATCCCAGACCCACCGGAGGCCATCCCCGCACTGCTGCGCGCCACCACTGACCTGGAGAGCCAGGCACCGCGGCCTGTGGCGCCCGGAGACCAGACAGCCACACTCACCGGGGTCAGAAATAGGGACAACGCCGAGCGCTATCTACCCCCAGACCAACCTGTCCCCATTCGCCATAGGCCACTGAGCCCTTTAACCGCAGCAGGTGGGGCCCAGCCCTATAGAACTGGCTACCGTGATTTTTCCTGTGGGTCAATGGCCAGTGACAGAGAAAAGGTTCCCCACCCCTGCTCTAAGGGCTGCAGCTGGGAGAGGAGCACTGGGTCCTACTTTCAGCCCCCTTTGGTCGTGATCAGCAGCTGCTGGGGCTGATGTAGTGCAAAGCCCAGGAGCAAACAGGCTAAGCTGCTCCACGCTGGGGTTTGTGCCAGTGCAGCTTCCCCCGGTGCCAGTCCAAATCCACCCCTGCCTCAATAACACAGCTTCCAGCCGGGAGGGAGCGGGCCCCCGCTCAGCCCAGAACGACTGCTCCCTCTGCCTACGCAGCACCCGTCTGCCTCCCCACAAGAGCTGCCGCCCGGACCTGTTGAGCTCCCAGATGCGGACAGAGTTCCCGGCGGCAGCGTAGAGCATGGTGCCGGTGGGGTTGAGTGCGATCTGGTTGATCTGGTGCTCGCCCTGCACGCTGGCAATGGTGCGGGTGGTGGTCCTGGCACAGGCGTCCCCAGAGATCACCTGACCTGAAGAGCTAAGCCAAAGAGACAAACAGGTGAGCCTCAAGGCAGAGACCCTCGGGGGAGCGAGGGGGCAATTTACACAGTGTGGAATGGAAGATCTAGCCCGTTGTGGATTGATTGGAAGGCTGGACAGCGTCTGTCCCCAGCCATCTATAGGGGGAAGCAACGCCACTTCCTGGCCATATGCAGTGCCAGTGGTGCCAGGATGAGACCCCCCCGCTCAGCCCCACGTCCCCTCAAGCCGGGAGCAACGGCACAGGGAGGTGCCTTGCCGCGCAGCCAGCCAGACCCGTACCAGCAGGCATGCCAGCTCCACGCCCAGGGCGGAGCGACACAAACCCCACCCCTGGCTTGGAGTTGATGTTGACAGGCAGCCCAGGCATGTTCCCGCCCAGGGCCGGCGCTTCCATTTAGGCGACCGCACCAGGATTTGGGGGGGGGAGGGGCAGCAATTCGGCGGCGGGGGGTCCTTCCGCGCTCCGGGTGTTCGGCGGCAATTCTGCAGCGGGTCCTTCACTTGCTCCAGGACCCGCCGCCGAAGTGACCCGAAGACCGGGAGCGTGGAAGGACCCCCCCACCGCTGAATTGCCGACGACGACCGGGAGCACGGAAGGACCCCCCCACTGCTGAATTGCCGACGACGACCGGGAGCACGGAAGGACCCCCGTCTAGGGCGCCAAAAACCCAGGCGCCGCTCCTGTTCCCGCCAGTCAGATTGGGGAGGCCTAAAAGAGAAGTCTCAGTCTGTGGCTGGGCACCAGAGAGAGGGGCTGATTTGCTGGGGTCTGGAAACGGTGCTGGCAGCTGCAGATGGGTCATTACCCATCCCTGATCAAAGCAACTGTAGGGTGCACGGTGCCCCCCGAAACAGACGAGAGGAGCAACTTCCCTGAGAGCAGAGCACCAAGCCACGGAGCCTCCACGAGCCAGGCCAGGCTAGAACGACCTGCATTGCAGCATTCCTAGACTCAGCCCTGCAGACCAGCCCGGCCGCCTGGCCTTTGCAATGCTGCCCTGAGTGCAGAACGCTGGCAGGGCAGTGCGTCGAGCTTGGCCAGGCCCACAGGGCAGCCTCGGTGCGTCAGGTACTTACGTGAGGGTGCGGACGCACTTGGCCGAATCCCGGATATCCCACACCTTGATGTAGGAGGTGGAGACAGTGAAGACCAACCCTGAGTGGCTGCAGTACTTGATGGACACCACATTATTGGGGTGGCCCTTTAGCGAGGCGATTTCCTGGCCCGTCACCAGGTTCCACATTTTGCAGCTCCGGTCTGCGGGAGGAGGCAGGAGCACATGACACTGCGGGACCCTTCCTGTCCTCAGCAAAGGATCCCCATGGCTTCCTCCCTCCCTCCCTCCCCCCCGCCTCCCCCTGCTCCCACGAGTGCCCCAGGGGAGCTCAGTCCCTGTGGCCCATCCAGCCTCTGGTACCTCTGCCAGACCTGCCAACGGGGGGAGGGTCTATTAGTGCCAGGTGCGAGGTGAACATCCAGCCACTAGGAACCGGGCAGAGGCCCCAACAACTCGCTTCAGGGATGTCACCACACAGCTGTTCAGAACTAATGACTCGTGCAGCATTGCTGCCCTCTGCTGGGGGGACCCAGAACTGCACCGGCCCGTTGTGGCTTTCAGGCAGGCCGGTGCCGTCTGAGCAAGAGGCTCCTGTCCTGCCCCCGCAGTTTGGGGTGGCTCAGCCCCTCCCCTGGGTAACAGGCTCACTCCCCAATGATCACACCCAGAGCTCAGCAGCCGGCCCGCCCCTGAGGCGCGCACCTTTGGATCCGGAGAAGAGCAGCTCGTTGGTGGCGTCCACGCGGAGAACGGGCTTGGAGTGTCCTTCCGCCACGGAGATGCACTGCAACGGGGCCGTCCGGGTGCTCCTGGCACCGCCCACGGGGTTAATGAGGCCCCTTCCGTGGGAGAGAGAGAGCAAGGGCGTCAGCAGGGGGGCGCTGGCTGGGTGACCCAGGACGAAGCCAGATCCCACCCCACGAGGCTGCCAGGGCCTGCTAGTGGGGCTCCGGAGCAAAGCAAACCACAGACAGAAGCTGCTGGGCAGCCTGCTCCCCAGACGGGCCCCCCGGGGGCAGGTCACACCCCATTGGTGCTAAGGGCTCAGGGACTCGTGCAGACCCTGCCTTGGCTTGGGGCTGGGGCTTGGAAAGGAAACGGGCTTCACCCCCTGGCCATCTCGCTGCTGGCACAGATGAGCTACCCCCCTCCCCCCGTGAGAGCTGTGGGTGGCCCCTGTGCCCCATCCAGGCAAGATCCCGAAGCCAACAGAGTCCAGGCTGCTGCATGGCACACGCTGCCCCATCCCCTGTGGAGTCAGAGACTAGCAGGGACAGGCTGGCTCCGGACCCAACTCCCAGAACCTCCAGGCTTGAACAAACTGGGGCCCTGCTCCAGCCGTGCTATGTGGGGCATAAGGGCACCACCCCGTGGCCAGCGGGGGGGGGGAAGCGCCCTTTCTCCATCTGACCCACTCCGGTTTTGCAATGAGCTTCACCCTGCTTTGGCAGATCGGGAAGGGATTTTTAACAGGTCATGTGGCGAATCAATGGCAGAGCTGGGAACAGAGCCTAGGAGTTCTCAATCCCCCGAGAACAGGGAGAGAACCCAGGAATCCTGGCTTCCTGGCCAGGAGACAATCCTGTCTCAAACCAGTTCTAGGCTTTGCCCCAGCAACAGCCAATGGGGCTGTGAGCAGAGTTCAGAGGGAGGTTCTAGGGCGCTGAGCACATGAGAATCGACACCCCTGAGAAAAGAGCCCAGGTGGAAGAGCCCATCATGGAGAGGGTTGATAGCCCCAAAGTAGCTTCCCAGCCAGGATCTCTAAGCACCTCCCCTCCTCCCAGCAGGGTTGGATTACAGGTGGGGACACTGAGGCAAAGGGAGGGGAAAGGGCTAGCCCAGGGTCACACAGCACATTTGTGGCATGGTTGGAATGGATTTTTTGAGGGGCGCTGAGCACCCACTACTCCAGCTGATGGTGCTCAGGGTGTCAGAGTCAGGCCCACGGTCAAATAGGCACCCAAAGGCCAGTGGGGAGATGCTCCTCTGCCAGCCTGGCCCTTTTGATGTGCAGGGAATGGGGGAAGGAGAGTTGTCCTGGCACAGACACTGCCTTGGGCTAGCGTAATTGGTTCTATGTGGCTCGTGTTGCAAACCCAGGCATGCTGGGGGCAGAGCCAGGGCCTTAGCACACCCCATTAGGGGAACTCTGGGTTGTGGCATAGCCGACAAGCAGCCCTTTGGGAGGTTGCAGTGAGTTAGAGCAACCCCAAGGCTGCTCTAATATATCTGGGAGGCTGCACAGGCCTCAGCAGCAGCCACAGGATCCTCGCTGCCAAGAGGCTGCACCCCAGGTGTTTACTCTTTGCAGATGGGGAAACCGAGGCACAAGACAGGGATAACAATCCTGACCAGCCTCGCCATGGGTGCTGGGAGGCTGAAGCCACGTTTGTCAAGTGCTTGGAGATGTCTGAACTGAAGGTGCGAGAGAAGACCCCCCAAAAAAAGCATCATAGCCTGGACCCTCCAAGCATCCACCGGCTCCAACAGCTGGACTGCCCTGCCTCTTGCAGCTAGGCCAGACACAGCGCAAGATATCATCACTACCCGCCCTGCCCTCGAGGCAGAATAGAGCATGCAGCTGCCCCCATTCAGTGAAAGCACCGTGTACGCTATCCGCTTAAACCCCCAGCACTGCATTTCAAGACGATGGCTCAGACCTTAAGGCACTGGAGACCAGAGGCAGAAAGGGACTTCCACAGCCGGACACAGCATGCCAGGGCCATGCGGGGAAGCAGAGAGAAGGAAAGAGGGACACACAGCGAGCAAGAGCAGCACCAGGACAGAGTCCCAATAGATTTAGCAAAGAAGCAAGGCCCAGAGTTTGGCCAGCACGGATTCAGCATGCAGGGCAGGGGGAGGGAAATGCGAGAAGCAGGAGAGTTCTAATCAATAGAAAGTTGTATGTACCTCAGCACCTCCGAGACAGAGGAATCGCTGTCGTCAGACCTAGGGACAGAAAATTAGCAGGATTACGGGAGAAAAAATCCCGGATGAGAGAGGCAGCAGCGGAGTCAGAGAGTGGAGTGTTGTTATTGCATCCAAGCTAGCGGGATAGAGAGGGAGGAGCGGACACAGAAAACCAGAGAGGAAAGGGGCAGAGGAGCAGGAAGGGACACGTGGCTCGGACACAAGATCTTTCAGGCTGGACTGGAATCATTCAGCCAGAAGGGACTGTTACAATCACCCAATCTGACCAGTACAGTGCAGGCCATTCTTTGCTAGGAATTTTTGTTTCTTCTGTGACTTGGCTTTTACAGTCATAAATGACATTTGTTCCCATTAGCAACAGCGTTGTTGGTCATTCAACTTTAACAAAACAAAATATATTTTATAATTACTTTAGCTGGCTTATTCCTTGTTTCTTAATTAATTTAACTGATTTTGTTAGTGTAGTGAGCTCATTACATAATGGTTAGTATGTCTGGAACAGCCTATAGTCAAATAAGCATCATCCTCTACTTACAAATAAAAGGCCTTCTGTGTTGTGCCTAGATACCATGGTGACTTGTACATATTTAGGTAGGTAGACTTGAGCTGTATTGTGACCACATGTGCATTTAAACTGTAGGCCCTTAAGGCAAGGGGTTCCATTATTTGGTGGATCATCCAACTTATTGTAAAGCATTCCGCACACCATAAAGAACTGTATGCACCTGTGGCACTATAAAGAATGCAGCCAGCCTAAAGAGTTGAATGGTGGGGAGAAAAAGATATAACAAGAATGAATGACTGAGAGTTTAAAGCCAGACAAATTCAAATTGGAAGTAAAGCACAAATTTCGAATAGTAAAGATGGAAAAAACCACTGGAGCAAACTACCAAGGAGCATGGTGGATTCTCCATCTGTTATGCCTTGAAGTCAAGACTGGATGCCTCTGCTGAACCTGCTGCCAAGGAGGCTATTTTGTCTTTGCAACGTGGCCCCCTGCCAGCCGGATGCTGAGCTGCGCCCGCACGTTGGCCACCAAACCATTGGAGGAGGTGGAGATTCCCAGTCCCAGCTGAGCCGGGCGAGGTTTGAACCCGCGACCTGTATCTCAGCACTAGTGCTGAGCCATCGTGTCCCCACATGGCCTCTGCCCAAGGATCCCAGCGTGGCGTAAGCAGGCAGAACCCTGCCGCTGCCAATCCATCCCTGTCTCATTTCACTGGGCCGTGGCTCAGCATCCCAGTGGTAGCTGTGTGGTCGGACGCTCTCGCCCTCCCCCTGCCTTGCTGAAAGGGCTGTTGCTGGCCTAATGATCTGAGAGCGACTGGTCTCCTTTGCCACCGGGGTTCACAGCAGCTGCCCTCCGGGCTGTTGCCTTGCAGATGTTTGAGATTGCGGACAGCGTGGTGGGGAACGTCGGCCCCACCCATAACTTTGAGCCCCCGCACTATGACGGCATCGAGTGTCTGGCCATCCAGGGCGACGTGCTCTTCAGCGGCTCCGGGGACAAGGGGATCAAGAAGTGGGACCTGGAGCAGCAGGAGCTCCTCCAGGTACGGAGGGGGACGAGCAGGAATGCCCTGCTGCTGGGTGGAGGGCAGAGAGATGGGCTAGACCCGCAGCGTGCCGTTTCAAGGGCCAGTGCCAGGGTCTGGAGCGAGGACTTAGAACCTGCTGGAGAGTCATTGTCCAGTCTGGAGCGTGCTCCCACCGTCCTGGGGGCAGAGGATCAGAGGGCAGACACAGGGACTCCATCCCTACGTTGCACATGGGGCCTCCAGGCAATGGAAGAGCCCCGGGGGTTGCAAACGACAGTGGCTGGCAGGGTGGGTCCCGAAGGCAGTTTACAGCCGTGGGCAATACACGGTAGCCAGTTCTATAGGGCTGGGCCCCACCTGCTGCGGTTAAAGGGCTCAGTGGCCTATGGCGAATGGGGACAGGTTGGTCTGGGGGTAGATAGCGCTCGGCGTTGTCCCTATTTCTGACCCCGGTGAGTGTGGCTGTCTGGTCTCCGGGCGCCACAGGCCGCGGTGCCTGGCTCTCCAGGTCAGTGGTGGCACGCAGCAGTGCGGGGACGGCCTCCGGTGGGTCTGGGATAGAGCAGCCGCCGAAGGGGGCGTGCAGGCCGGTGCTGGGAGGCAGGAGGTCTGGCTCTGCCATGAGACTTGGCTAACATTTCAGAGGCCTCCATTGATTTTTTATTTATTTTTTTTTTAGTGGTGGGGGGCTCTGTTTTGGAGAACCTACCGTGTGCCCGCCTGGGGCTGGGTTGTTCAGAGGAGCTGGGCACTGTGGGAGTCAAGGGGAGCAGTGGGGGCTCTGCTCCTCTGAAAATGGGGTGGTCGGGGTGTCCCCCAAAATGGAGCTACCCAGAGCTAGTCACCATTTGTGGCTGTGTGACCCTCCCCCACAGTCTCTCCCCTATGAAATGAGGCTAATGCTCATTTTTCTTCCCACTGGAGCGCTGAGGATTGATGGCAGACAAATAATTAAAGAGATGGGGGGTGAGGGGGAATCTCTTTTTTATTGGACCAGCTCCTGTGGGTGGAAGGGACAAGCTTTCAAGCCCCACCCTGGAAGAAGAGCTGAGTTTGCAGACTTGTCCCTTCCCCCCCCCCCACACACACACACAGAAATTGGTCCAATCAAAGAGATTCTCTCCCCCATCTTGTGTGTCTCGTATCCGGGTTGCCAGCACGGCTTGGATTGATTAGAGCTTGGAGATCCCCTGGTCAATCCCAATGAGCAATTGTCTCCTGGGGCGGAGCCCTCTTCTCTCCTGCTGAGCTGCTTCTGTAGCTCACCAGAGTCCCCTTGTCTTGAATTCAAATCCTCGGCTGCTGCTTGATGAGAAATGGATCAGAGCTTAAAAATTCCAGCTCTCAGCCACGGTACAGATGTGGGGGGTTTGTCTCAGCCCATTACAGAGCCAGCAGCCAGCTGCAAACCCAGCATCTGGCTCTGGCTGCTGGCCTGACCCTGCCCTGGAGCTCAGGGGGCAGTTTGGGTCTTGATGGCCCCGGCTGGCAGCGTGGATCGTGGGCGCTCACTGGCTCTGCCCTGTCTCTGTGCCTGCCAGCAAATCCCCAACGCGCACAAGGACTGGGTCTGCGCCCTGGCCTTCGTCCCTGGCCGCCCCATGCTGCTGAGCGCCTGCTGCGGGGGCGTGGTGAAGGTCTGGAACATGGAGAACTTCACACCCGTTGGGGAGATCAAGGGCCACGACAGCCCCATCAATGCCATCTGCACCAATTCCAAGCACATATTCACTGCTTCCAGGTGAGGGTGGTGGGCTGGGCTAGGCCCCTGCGGCATGGGGGAGGGAGGTCTGACCCCCAACTCACCCCAGTGCAGCAGAGCTGCAGGAGCTCTCCAAACCCACTGTTGCTCCCCGCATGTGGCAGGGCCTGGAATGGCGCTGGGAGTGAGGGATGGGAACAGCGCCGGAGCCGGGCTGCAGGCGGTTTGGTGTGGGGCAGCAGTCGGCTGCAGGGCCCCCAACCCCACCCCATCTAGCCTCTCGTCTCCTCCATCTCTCAGCCGTTGTTAGGTCGCCCCACAGTGAGGCTCTTCTGCCCCATCCAGTTATGCCAAGCGCTGGTCCTGCCCTGCCCCGCCATGCTTTTGGGATGCTCTTGCCAGCTCCTTTGATGTGCCGGGACTAGCCAGACCTGGTGCTGCTGGCCCTGCCACCCTCAGCGCAGAGAACGGACTTCCTGCCAACCGGGCACCAGCTCCTCCTCGACGGTGCCTTGTGCATCTCCAATGAGAGCACCACCGCCCCCTCCTTCTGCTCCTCAGCCCCTGTGCACAGCCCTGGCCCCCAGAGGGGGTCCCCGGGTTCACAATGTCTCTGGCACCGTCTCTGATCTCCTCTTTTCCGACCATGTCCCTTTTCTCCTTTCCTTTCTCTTCCCTCTCCGCCCCCCTCTGTTTCTCTCTGTGCCGCAGTGACTGCCAGGTAAAGCTATGGACTTACGTGCCTGGGCTCACCCCCTGCCTTCCTCACCGCGTCCTTGCCATAAAGGGGCGTGCCACTAGCCTGCCTTGACCCTCCTCCTGCTCTCTCTGGCTCTCACCCCCTCTGGCTCTCTCTCCTTTTCTTTCTCTGTCTCTTCTCTCTCCGCTCTGGTCTCAGCTGCTTCTTAACAGTCTGAGATTCTTTTGGATTTTCCCCCCATGTAGAGCTCTTTGCAAGAGGAGACTGTCCTCTTGCCCCCCACCTCCCAGTCCCCCAGGTGATTGGATTCAGTGGCCAGCTCGGGGGTTTGCCCATCTGACTACTGCTCCTCCTGGGCCACTGCTGGGGGGATCCCCGCCCCATCCCCACCCCCCACTGCGTCACTGGCCACTGCCAGTGAGGTGCCACTGGCTGAGCCTGCGTTACTGGCAGAGTGTCCTGTTACTGGCGCTCTGGGGGATTATCCCGCTGGCGGGAAGCTGGGCGCATCTGCTCCCTCCTTGCGCCGGTGCCCGCCCGCCTGGGGCACAGCGGCCTTGCTCTCCTGGGCTGCAGCGTGATGCATTTGGGGGCGGGGGAGTTGGGGGCAGGGCGTGGCCCGTAGCTGATTGTACTCGCTGTGCTGCCTCTCCCAGCTGGGGCGGGGGCGGCCTCCAGCCTCACTTCCTCTCTCTCTTCCTTCCCCAGCGACCTGACAGTGAAGCTCTGGAGCCGGAGAAGATTGCTGAACGGCCTGACCTAGGCACTGGAAAGGCCGGAGCCAGGGCGACTGTCAGGCTCCCTGGCGGGCCCAGGCCCCAGCCCCTCTCCCTGGCTGTGAAGAGCTGGGAGCGGCCTGGCCTGTGTGTGCTCCAGTTTCCAGGACTCTGGGGTGACGGTGTCTCAGCTGGGGCTTTGTGAACTACCCGCTTCCATGGCTAGGGGGCGTCGTTCCCGTCCAGCCCTACGCTAGGTTTCCATGATGCAGAAGGCTTTCTGCTGACCAGGGCGTGGCCAGGCAGTGCTTCGGGACATGGCCTTGCCAGCCACGGGGAGGACCCCAAGCTGAGAGACTCAACGGGATCATTCCAATCTGTCCCGCAGCCCGTTCAGCAGCCCCAGATCCTGGATGTGCGAGAGGGATCCTGCCACCTGCATCCTGCTGCTGGCCTCTGCACCTCCTGGGTGCCTGGGGTCTCATTCCTTCTGCAAGCGGCTGCAGGCCCCTCTCCACACTTCGTCGTTCAGCAGAGCTGGGATCTGCCGGCCGGTACCGAAATACGGAGAGGATTTGTGTGCTGCTGACCCCAGCCTAGCACCAGCAGGGTGCATGGAGCCCCGTTCGCAGCACTGGCTGTGGTACCCTCCTGGAGCTGGGACTCACTCTGTCCCATCTGCTACCATGTGTGCTGCAGGGGCAGGGCTGACTAAGGTCTAGCACCCCACGGCTCACCCCTTTCAGGCCCCCAATTAGCTGTTAGCACCGTAGAGCCAGAGTGCTAGCCCTGTTCCCACTAATCACTGGTGACAGGGCACAGTATTCACTTCAGAAGCCGACTCCTTTAGCCCCCAAAGCCTTGGGGGAAGCCTGTGGTTCCGACAGGTCCCATCCCTTATGCTCCTCAGGACACAGTAGTAACTCCCCTTCTGAGGGCCCTGTTCTGCAGCCCTTATGTTGGGCAGGGCTGTGGGCCTGCAGCAGGAGACTTTGCTTGGCAGCACTCCCCAGCATAAGGGTTACAGACCTGGGGCCGCACTACTCGGAAGGTGGAGTCTCATGAGCAACGGGGTGTCCCAGCACTGCCTCTCTCCCAGGACCCTGTTTCCTTCCTGGTCCTTTACACTCAGCCCTTCCACCTCCCGCTGACCCCCATTTCAGGTACGATCCCCCAAAGAGCACAAGGGTCAGTTTTTTTCTCTGAGCTGACAGCGTCTCCCATGCCACCACCCCCTTCAGCCCTAGAAACAAAGTCACTTGCTTTAAGATTCCAAGGCAAAGTTTCTCTCTGGCAGAGCTGGGTTGTGGGACCCAGGGGAGTAGGACAAATGGCCTTCATCGGTGGCCTCTTCAAAGGCAGTGGGCCATTGGCACTGGGTCTGACCTAGAGCGGGGCTCGTTCCACCCCTCCCTGCCATACCCCAAAGTTCCACCCGGCGATTCTTCTGGTGCCCAGCCCTGCAACTCTTAGCTGAATTGTCCCATGCCTCACCCTGTTCGTCCAGGGGCTCCTCCACCTTCCACTACAGCCCTGCTTTACCCTGGGACAATGCCCAGCCTGGGGTGTAGTCTGTCTGCATGATCCCCACCAGGCACTGGCAGGAGCACTGCTTTACATTAAGGTTCTTTTGGTGATGGGCTAACCTTACCCCTGTCCTGCATTTCCAGTGTGAACAGCTGTAGATGGAAACCCAGACAGTAGAGATGGAGCAGGACTAACCGTGGTCACTTTGTCTAGCCCTCACCCTGTGTCTATACTATAGAAGTGTTGCAAACAGCAGGTGCATTTTCCTGCCCGGATAGGATTTTGGAGATGTTAACGCTTGCTACGGCTTTCTCGCTGTATGGGTTGTGGGATCCATTGGAGCGGTCTGTGTTCTGTGTACAGGACAAGATGTGTAGATCTTTTATACCTCGATGTATTACTGTAATTACAATTATTTAATCAATAAAATGAATAAAAGCATTAAAGTACATCAAAATGAAACAGAGGATTGCTATGTACAGGGTGGGAGATTGCATGTGAGTGATGTTCGTCCATCGTTATCGATGAAGACCTCAACCACTCATTCTTTCGATGACCGGGCTCTGTACGTCCGAAGATGACTGATCAGTCCGATTCGGGCGTGGAACGTCCTATCACATGTCGGGCAGACATGTAATGGCACTGTCGATGATGTACAAGCAGCTCTGGACTTGCGCAGCTCACGCTTTTTTCAGCCTCAGCAATACGCCTCGCCTCAGAGGTATTACTACCTGTGTGAATGAATGTATAGCCACAGCCTGACTCGGACAGCTGTCCTTCATTAGCAAGGCGAGTTTCGCTAAGGGCTGCAATGTCAATGTTGTAGCGTGCGAGCTCTCTAGCGACAAGTGCTGTTCTTCTCTCCGGTCTATCTGCCGTGATGTTGTCCAGTAACGTGTGGGATCCCCGCCAGCCGCGGTATGCTGGCCAGGGTAAGGTGAAGCAGGCAATGTTTAAGGCACCTTTTCTAGCCCCCTCCTCATTCTACGGAGGTGAGCAGTGCAATCCTGAATAGGGCTGCTCAGTCGCTCAAGAAGTTGCCGAGCTCCACTGCTGCTTCGGTCAGTGAGGAACGACCATTATGCCTGAGCCGCCTATGTGCAGGTCCGCGGCTACAGCTCCCGGTGTATCCACACCTGCTGCTTCGTCGCTCGCCCATCGCCACAGGATTTGATATGATGTAATATGATATGATATTATGTCGAGACTTGCGCATGAATTGGATTTAAGTGAGGGAGAGTTGTGTGACGTCAGCCTCACTCTCTCTTCCCAGTTCCTATCTGTATCCAGTGGCAAGACAGAAGTCGAGACGGCTGGAGATAGGGCAGGGCGCAGTGGATGACCAGGACGCCTACGTGTCTTGTCGTGCTCTTAAGCGTTCCACAACGCTTGCTGTCATCGCCTTCCTGACCATTGAACCAGGTTGCCTCAGTCAGCCAGATCCAGCCTTCGCATGCAATGGGTAGACAGGCCCTAACTCACAGAGAGTCTCATACTCATCGGCTACCCTCACCTGGTTTAGCCCACCGGTCGAGACGGTCTCCGGGGTGTGGCCGCTGTCGCATGCTGACAGCTACTTGGAGCCACAGGTGAGAGCTGGGTATTGTCAAGTGGGGACCAAAGTGGATGAGCTACTCCTAGGAGTACGACTGCTCCCCCATCAGAGGTACTACCCCTCCCTGACAACCCCATGTGAGTAGGTAACCGCTCGATAGCTTTGATCACCATATAGTTTTTGACAGGTTACCACACCCCATCCCCATTGCCGGCGCCATCCCCATTTTTCTGTGTTTGGCCAGGGGAAGGTTGCGTGCTTATGTTTTGACATATTTAGAGAAAAAGTATGAAAGACTAGAAAGAGAGGCTGTAAGGGGTTTGCAGCTCCCTCCCCGTCCGTCTGGGCAGGAGACAACGCTAGGGTGACCAGACGTCCCGATAAAATCGGGACCATCCCGATATTTAGGTATTTGTCCCGCGTCCCGATTGATCTTCGGTCGGGACGCTGCACTCCGCTTTTTTTTTTTTTCTCCGCCGGCAGCACTCAGCTGTTCTCGGCTTTTTTTTTTTTTCCCCTTCTCTGACTGCCAGCAGCACTCAGCTGTTCTCCGTTGGTCCCCCCCGCAGCTCCTAAAGACCAGAGGCTGAAGGTATGCATACCTAAGGAAGGGTGCATAATCTCCTCTGACTGCCCGCAGCACTCGGCTGTTCTCAGCCCCCGCCCCCGACTGCCGGCAGCACTGGGCCACAGTAGGGAATTGGGAGAGGGAGCTGTTTGTGTCCTTACACCGGCAGCACTCAGTTTTTTGGGTTTTTTTGCTCCGCCAGTGCCGCCCCCCCCGCTTGTGTCCCGATATTTTCTTCCTGTCATCTGGTCACCCTAGACAACGCCCCTCGCTATGATACTTCTGGGATACCTTGGTTCAGGGGAAAATTAGCTCAGTGTTAATGGTTCAGGCCTGCAGTCAGACCGAGCAAAGATAGAGAGTCTGTGTCACAGGGTAACGGTGAGGGATGATCTCTTCCGGCCTCTAAGTGCCCTCTACAGTCTGGTGTCTCGCCTGCCGCTGGTCCCGGTGTACCTCCCAGACCCCGGTGCCCCTCTACGTCAGGGTCCTGCCCCCGGCAGTAACCCACTATCTGGGTGTCCAGGGGAACCCCCAACCCTCTAACCACACCTTGCCTCAGTGGCTACTGCCAGTCACTGTCTAGCCCCCGCTCACTGGGGCGGACTGCAGTATATAAACCACGCATCATCGGCAAGGGGGGTTGGACCAGCTGCCTCTGCCTATCTCTGGGCTGCCCCTCTGCAGCCCCAGTACCTTTTGTAGGTGTAAGAGTATCCGGACTCACCCCTGCGGCGCCTCCTGCTGGTCGTCCAGGGAATTAGCTCTCCAGCCTCTGGAGCGCCCTCTGCAGGCCAGTGATTCGCCTGTCCTCTGCACTCAGGCTCCCGTGTCCCTCCCGTGCTGCCCCCTGGCAGTACCCACACACGCTAGGTCTCCCCTCCCAGGGGAACCCCCACCCACTAACCCCACCTCACCTCAGGATAAGGCCACTGCCAGTCACCAGCTAGCCCCCACTCTCTGGGGCAGACTGCAGTATAGGCTACTCATCATCAGCAAGGTTGGGTTCGGACCTGCTGCCTTGGCCTAGCCCTGGGCTGCCCTCTGCAACCCCCAGTACCCCTTGGCCTATTACCAGGCCACAGCCTGGGGCTATCCAGGCTGGAGCTCCCCAGCTCCTCAGCCTTTCCCCAGCCCTGCTCCACTCAGGTACCCTGTCTAGCTCCCTGCAGCCAGGCCCTTCTCTCTCTGCACTCAGAGAGAGACTCTTGAGCTCCTGGCTCCCAGCCTTCTTATACAGGCCAGCTGGGGCCTGATTGGGGCATGGCCCAGCTGTGGCTACTTCCCCAATCAGCCCAGTAGCTTTTCCCTTTGCCCCAGCCCTCTTCCAGTCCTGTTTTAAACCTCTCAGGCAGGAGCGGGGTAGCCAACCTGCTACAGTAGGCCTTTATCTAGGCCTGCAGCCTGGGGTTTTGCCCAGAGCCCTCAATCAGGGCGGGGCGGCAATCGAGAAAGGGCTGTGGCCTACAGGCAGGCAGGCAGAGCAACAGAAGGTCCATTTGCCTGGCCACTGATCAGGGTGGGGCAGCAAGCAAGTAGAGGGGCTCTGACCTACAGTCCAGCAAAGCTGTGGCAGTCTAGGGGAGGTTACCTCTCTGGTGGGAGAGTCAGCACAACCGTCTGGCATCCGGATTCAGGTGGGAGCCAGACCAATCCAGGCCTCCTGACAACCAGGTGGGGAGGCTACCACTCCTGACGTTGGGTTGCCGGGGGTAGGGGAACCCAGGCCCTCCCACTCACCTACGTCCCATCCCAGGGCCCTAATAGAAGCGGAGTGGCCTGCCACTGGGTCAGCGGGGAAAATCCAACTGCAACACACTGGCCGGCTTGTAGTCAATGACACAGCTGAATCTGATTTGGCTTCCCTGGGCTCCTTCCTACACGACCATTCTCTGTGTACATGGGTTCCAGGGTTGTTGTTTGCTTTGGACCACGAAAAAGTTCAAGGAGCTGAGATTACAGAAAAGTCCCATAAAATGTAAAAGTGCTTAAAGCCAATGGGGTTCTCTCTCTCCCTCTTTCTCTCTCCACATACACCACATCTATCTGTCTATCCCCATATACCACATCTATCTATCTATCTATCTATCTATCTATCTATCTATCTACATACTCCCCCTCTATCTATCTATCTATCTATCTATCTATCTATCTATCTATCTATCTATCTATCTATCTATCTATCTATCTATCCCCATACACTCCCCCATCTATCTATTTATCTATCTATCCCCATACACTCCCCCATCTATCTATCCCCATACACCCCCTCTATCTATCTATCCCCATACAGCCGCAAGGGTAAGTTCTCTTCCCCACCCCCACCCTCCCTGCCCTCCCTTCAGCTTTCTATACTTTCCTTCTCTCACTAAGCCAAAAGGATCTCTTGCTGTTTTCTATACTCTCCCTCTCTCAGGTCTGGTCTACACTAGTCGTTTATTTCGGAATTAGCTGAGTTAATTCGAAAAAAAATCATTCCGTCCACACGATCAAACTGTTTTCTTCGATTTAAAGGGCTCTTTAATCCGATTTCTGTACTCCACCTTGGCAAGTGGAGTAGTGCTTCAATCGAGATCGCAATCCCAGGTTAAAGGTATTGTGGATGCAATTCGACGCTATTGGCCTCCGGAAGCTATCCCAGAATGCTCCCTTGTGACCGCTCTGGACAACACTCTCAACTCCGATGCACTAGCCCGGTGGGCAGGAAAAGCCCCGGGAACTTTTGAATTTCATTTCCTGTTTGGTCACCAGCAGCACAGGTGACCAGCAGCACAGTCCACCATCACAGGCGACCATGCAGAGTCCACCATCACAGGAGATCATGCAGTCCCAGATTCGCAGATGAGATCCAGCATGGTCCGAACGGGAGGTACTGCATCTCATCGCATGTTGGGGAGATGACTCTGTTATGGTAGAACTACGTTCCGAAAAAAGGAATGCAAATACGTACGCTAAAGTCTCCAGAGCCATGACGGAAAGAGGCTACTCCAGGGACCCAGAGCAGTTTCGTACAAAAATCAAGGCGCTCAGGCAAGCAGACCAATAAGCCAGGGAGGCAAATGGGCGCTCTGGGTCACAGCCCCATACATGCCGCTTCTACTGTGAGCTGCATGCAATTATGGGGGGGTGACGACACCACTACCCCCCCACTGTCCGTGGATACCTCCAAGGGGGGAGTTGAACGGAGCGAGGAGGATGAGTTATTGGAGGACGAAGAGGAGGAGGACAGTGCACAGGCGGCAAGTGTGGAATCCGTTTTCACCCCTAGCCAAGAACTATTCTTAACGCAGGAGCCAATAGCCCACCCCCCAACTCCCAAGGCAGGCTCTCAGACCATGACCCTGGAGAAGGTACTTCTGGTGAGTGAGTCTGATCGGAGCCACGCGGTGGGGGGCTGGGGGGAAACACAGCCACGCTGGGCTGTTCGCATTTAGTTTAAAGGGCTCATCCCTGCTCAGAGCCTCGTCGGAGGCGAGGCCAAGCGGTGGGTCCCGGGGGGGGGGGGCGCGGGGGGTTGTGTGAAGCGATCATCCCAGAGAGCCCGCAGGCCCTCCTTTTATATTGCAAACCCCCCAGGCATTGCTTGCTATGGGAAAGGGAGCCCGGCAGTTTGAAAGCATTGAAATGAATGCGGAAGAAGCAGAACCCCGCGTGCCCCTAGGGTTTACCATGGCTGGCTGCAAGCTAAATTCTGTTGCCCGGCCATGTGTGATGTGCTGTGTATTATGAATTTCCCATTTCACTGAGAAACAGTGTGTCTGAAATGTATCTTTTAAAATACTACCCTCCCTTTTTCTCCTCCCACAGGTGCAGATGTTTCAACGTGATCCCTATCTACTCCATCCAAGAGGCTGGTCCAGATTAGAAGGTGGAAAAAACAAACTCAGGACAACATGTTCTCCGAGCTCATGCAGTCCTTCAGCATTGATAGGGCCCAGCTGAATGCGTGGTGGCAAACAATTGCGGAGTCCCATAAAGCATTACAGGAACACGAAGAGAGGAGGGACGCATGCGATGAGAGCAGGCAGGACGCTTTGGTCAAGCTCATGGGGGAGCAAACTGACATGCTGCACTGTATGGTGGATCTAATGCAGGAAAGGCAGCAAGACCACAGACTGCCGCAGCCCCTGTTTAACCGCCCTCCCTCCTCCCCAAGTTCCATAGCCTCCTCACCCAGACGCCCAAGAACACGAGGGGGGAGGCTATGGGGACCCACACGCTCAACCCCAGAGGATCGCCCAAGTAACAGAAAGCTGGCATATGCGAACATTTGATTCGGTTTCTGGACTTGTCCTTCCCTCCTCCTCCACCCCCATAACCCAACCCTGCCCCATCTACCTTCTTATTTCTCTCAATGTGTTGTGCGACAAATAATAAACAATGGTTTTTAAACAATTGTGACTTTATTTCCTTTCATATATATAGGGGGCGGGTAACTTCAAGATAAACAAACACAACTGTCACACCGTACCCTGGCCAGTCATGAAACTGTCTTTCAAAGCTTCTCAGATGTGCAGCGTGCCCTGCTGCGCTCTTCTAATTGCCCTGTTGTCTGGCTGTGCGAAATTGGCTGCCAGACCAGTTGCTTCAACCTCCCACCCCGCCATAAACGTCTCCCCCTTACTCTCACAGATATTGTGGAGCACACAACAAGCAGCAATTACAACTGGAATATTGGTTGTGCTGAGATCTAACCGAGTCAGTAAACTGTGCCCGCGCGCTTTCAAACGTCCAAAAGCACATTCTACCACCAACCTGCACTTGCTCAGCCTATAGTTGAACTGCTCCTTACTACTGTCCAGGGTGCCTGTGTACGGCTTCATGAGCCATGGCATTAAGGGGTAGGCTGGGTCCCCGAGGATAACTATAGGCATTTCAACATCCCCAACAGTAATTTTCTGGTCTGGGAAGTAAGTCCCTTCCTGCAGCTGTTCAAACAGACCAGAGTTCCTGAAGATGCGAGCGTCATGCACTTTTCTCGGCCATCCCACGTTGATATCGGTGAAATGTCCCTTGCGATCCACCAGTGCTTGCAGCACCATGGAAAAGTACCCATTACGGTTTACGTACTGGCCGCCCTGGTGTGCCGGGGCCAAGATAGGGATATGCGTTCCGTCTATCGCCATGCCGCAGTTAGAGAAACCGAGAGCATTAAAGCCATCCACAATGGTCTGCACATTTTCCAAAGTCACTACCCTTGATAGCAGCTGGTCAATGATTGCGTTGGCTACTTGCAGCACAGTAGCCCCCACAACAGATTTGCCCACTCCACACTGATTCCTGACTGACTGGTAGCTGTCAGGCGTTGCAAGCTTCCACAGTACTATGGCCACTCGCTTCTCAACTGTGAGGGCTGCTCTCATTTTGGTGTCTTTCCACTTCAGGGCAGGGGACAGCAAGTCACAAAGTTCCATGAAAGTGGCCCTATGCATACGAAAGTTTTGCAGCCACTGGGAATCATCCCAGACCTGCAACACTATGCGGTCCCACCAGTCTGTGCTTGTTTCCCGGGCCCACAATCGGCGTTTCATGGCATGAACCTGGCCCAATGCCACCATGATCTCCCAATCGCCACATGCCGTGCTTCTAGGAACATAGGTGTCCATGTCCTCATCAGTATAGTAATCGCGCTGTCGTTGCTTCCTCGCCCATTTTTGCAGATACTGCACATACTGCTGGATAATGTGCGAGGTATTTACAATGGTCAAGACTGCACTGGAGATCTGAGTGGGCTCCATGCTTGCCGTGCTATGGCGCCTGCACGGGTAATCCTGAAAAAATGGCGCAAAACGTAGGAGAGCTGTTCGGTTCAAGATGGCTGATAAAAGGCGGGAAATGGTTGCCTTCTGTAGCTTCCACATGAGCCCAGCACTGACAACATGGAAATGGTAAGGATCTTTCTCTCTTTTGCACAGTTCTGTTTTCTGCTTACTAACAAAAAAGGATTGTTCTCTTTCTTGCTGTTTTCTGTACTTTACACAGCCCTGTGTCCCTGACGCAGGATCTCTTGCTAATTTTTCTGCCATTTGATTTCTTTTGCCCAACCTTCTCAACCTTCCTTTATATTTCCCTCTTTTATTTAATTAGCCTTTACTTTTTAAAATTTATTTCAACTTTTTTACTCTTATTATTTTTTAGTCCCAACAAAAATAACCTTTTACCGCATTCTTACTAATCTATAAAACAAACTCCTCTCTCTTGTTGCTTTCTCTAGTTTCCCCTCTTTCTTCTATTTAAAATAATCTTTCTTTCCTTTTTTCCTCTAAGCCTAACCAATCTTTCTTTTTTTAAAACTCCTTTCCTTTAAGGCCTCTGTAGCGAGGGGGCGTGGCCTCTTGCCCTGACAGACAGGGAGAGAGCCATGAACGCCCCCTGTTGGGCAGAACCGGGACTTCCGCGGCCACCCCACCGGAAGCAGAAGGGCGGGACAGGAAGCGGAACTATAAAAGGCTGGTCCTCCAGCTCAGTCGGGAGAGAGCTGCCGGAGGAGCAGGACATCTCTTCCCCGCTGCGTGACCCCAGACCTAACGGAGACAGCTATCCTGACAGAGACCCAGAGGGGCTGACAGAGCTGCAAGACGCCGGGGTCTCCGACGAGCTGGTGGGGCTGCCACTAGCCGTCTACCCCAGCGAAGCAAACAACAACCCTGGAACCCATGTACACATGGAATCGAATGTAGGAAGTAGCCCAGGGAAGCCAAATCAGATTCAGCTGTGTTATTGACTACAAGCCGGCCAGCATGTTGCGGTTGGACTTTTGCCGCTGACCCAGTGTCGGACAACTCCACTGCAGTTAGGGCCCTGGGCTGGGACGCAGTGGAGCGGGAGGGCCTGGGTTCCTCTACCCCCACCACCCCAATGTCAGGAGTGATAGCCTCCTCACCTGGTTGTCAGGAGGCCTGCATTGGTCTGGCACCCGCCTGAATCTGGATGCCAGACAGTTGTGCTGACTCTCCCACCAGAGAGGTAACCTCCCCTAGACTGCGACAGCTCTGCCGGACTGTAGGCCAGAGCCCCCCTACTTGCTTGCTGCCCCTCCCTGATCAGTGGCCAGGCAAATGGACCTTCTGTTGCTCTGCCTGCCTGCCTGTAGGCCACAGCCCCTTCTCGATTGCCGCCCTGCCCTGATTGAGGGCCCTGGGCAAACAGACTCTCTACCATTACTTGGCCTGACTGCAGGCTAGAACCATTAACACTGAGATACTTTTCCCCTGAACAAAGGTACCCAGAAGTATCATAGCAAAGGGCGTGGTCTCCCGCCCAGACGGACGGGGAGGGAGCCGTGAACCCCTTACAGTCTCTCTTTCTACTCATTCATACTTTTTCTCTAAATATGTCAAAACACAGGCACACAACCTTCCCCCGGCCAAACACAGAAAAATAATACAAAATAAATTTTCAAAATGGCTGACGGCACCAAAAACATACACGACTGGAAATGGGGATGGAGGGCGGGACGTAAATGCTACACAGTGCATGGAAACCTATCAAAAAGTACATGGTGATGAAAGCTATCGAGCAGTTAACTACTCACATGGCTGCGCAGGGCAGGCGGCCAATGGGGAAGAAGCCATGTTCTGGCACGAAGCTCCCAGGGAAGGGAGGCTGGCTTTTCCCAGAGCTAGGGCAGCTGGGCAGCTTCAATGACCGAGCTCTCCTTAGTGCACATTGTTCTTATCCTATGAAAGCATGTCCATAGGCTGCTGTGGGCTGGCGGGTGGTTCTTGAACGCCTCCAGGATGAAGATGGTCTGAGAAGCCAGGCTTTGGACCGAGGAGTTGCTGTCCTGCTGCAAGCCTTTGAGGTCTAAGATTGAAAGGAAGGAAATGGAGGTCAGAGCCACAGCGCTCTGGAGAGCCCCAGCAAACCAAGCCAGCGCTGTACCTCTCGGCCTGTGACAAGGAGGCAGCAGGCTGGGAGGCGGGAGGCAGGGGACTAGCAGGAACAACCAGCAACCTTCACTAAACATCCCTGCTGCCCTCCACAAATGAGGGAGCCTCCAGACACAGGCAAGAAGTCCCAATGAACCCCATTCCCTCACTATTTCTAGGACTGCCCCATCCCTGCAGTATCTGAGCACCTCATCCCTGGCTGTATTTACCCTCCGCCTTCCCCCCAATGCACAGATGGGCACTTAGGTCCAGAGAGGGGGAGAGTCATAAAGGGGGCTTGGACATTGTTAGGCTATGCCTAACTTTAGGTGCCCTGCTGCCATCCAGGAAATGCCGAGGAGGGAGCTCAGCCATTCTCTAGCTCTGGTTGGGAGGCCCAGCTGTGAACCTGCTCTGGGAGTGAGAAGCCTGAGCTATATCACTCCCCCCTCCGCCATTCGCCAACAAATGTGGAGATGCTGCTCTGCCCTGCGCTGCCCAGGGGTCCGGGCACGCAGCAAGGAGGTAGGTGACCGGACGTCACCTCTGCCTCATTTGGAGCAGTGGCTTCATCCCAGGCACCCCACGTGGAGGTGACTGCTCCAAACACTGGGCTAGTGAGTGCAAGGGGGGGGGCAGCACCCCACCTAGGCTGTGTTTGGTGGGGGGGCAATCGTCTCTGAAGGCCAGCCAGCTCAGGCCCAGTTTGGGGATCTGCCAGGCCGCAGCTCTGAGGTCAGGGCTAAGTGCCTTGCACATGCCAACCAGCAGACACGACAGGGTGAGGGGGCAGCTGATCAGGGGTTTGGGGATCTACATTTTGCATCCCTTTGTGGCTCTCGCCCGAGATCATGTTGCTGGCGTCGGAGATTGAACCCAGCCCACGGCCCTGGGCCGTTCATCCCCGTAGCGCTCAGTGCTCAAAGCAGGTACCACCCACCGTTGCAGATGGCATCCAGCTTGTCCTGGCTCCTCTGATCCAGCTGCCGGGCAGCGAGCCCTACACATACAAACAGCTCGTCACATCTCCGCATCCCCAGCGAGGGTGTCAAATGTCACCCTCCAAGCAACCCCTTGCTTCCCCCGCCCCTCGCTGGCCAGGACGCGCTCCCGAGTCCCCAGGGGAAAGGGTGAGTCCCCAGGGATGGTTACAGGGCTGGTTGCCAAAGGAGAGCACAGCACCTTGAGGGTTCACTACCAAGAGCCCATGGTGGGGTATGGGGGGCGGGGAATGGGGACTGCATGGGGAGCAGTGGGGTTAGAGGGGCCCCATCAGCCCATCAGGGCAGTTTGGGGTGAGCTTGCTCCTGCGGACTTCTGACACCCTTGATCCTGCATTGGACAATCAGGAGCCCAAGGGTTACTTATCGCTGCTGGCAGGGACTGAGGAGATCCTGGGACCGGATCCAGCCCCCCTGTTAAAGGGACCCCTGCTCTGTGGTTACCTATGAACCTGATGGCCGCTTGTCTAAGTGGAGTCTGTGGGTTCTCCAGAAAGGCCATGGTCTGGCACAGAAAGTTGTTGGCTCTCCCCTTGTAGCGCGTCAGCTAGGACCAGAACAAGGGAGCACAAAGTTATTAAAGGCCTTTCCGTCCCGCAGGCCGGGTTCCAGGTGTGTGGAGCGCACGTCCTGTTTTCACCCCTCTTTCCTGTGCCGGGGGGATCACGCAGAGGGACTACACCCAGGGCCAGGAGTGGTCCCAGGGCTGGGGCTCAGTGTGGGCACAGAGCCGGGCAATGGGGGGTGCCCTATCCACCGATTCCCCCGCTCCTACCACCAGGGCTGCGCAGTGAATGACCTGAGGGCTCCCTCACCAGGCAGTCACAGCTTTGCCAGGTATCCTTGCGCTGGATGAAGCCACCAAGCTGGTGCCACTTCAGGAATTCTGCCGCACTGCTGAGGGTGTCCCAACACACCTGCAAAACAAGTGGGGCCAGGGCGAGCCGGCCACGGTTACGGGAGCTGGAAGCCACTAGCCTCGTTACCCGGAGGCGGGGAGGCCGTGCGTGCTGAATGCTTCCCGGCCCCAGGTTTCTTGCGGAAGGGCGGCGGTGTGGCTAAGGCAATAGCTGGAGACCTGACTCAATTCCCAGCTCTCCCTGCAGGAACTCAGGCAAGTTGCTTAGGCCCAGGGCTGCAAAGGGATTTAGGTGCCTAATGCCTATGGGTGATCAATACTTTTGAGGCGCTAGGCCTCATGCTGTGCCTCAGTTCCCCACCTCATGGTGGGTAGGAGGGTGAATTCATAGTGCTGGTGGCATTTGGCTCCCAAGTGATGGTGGCCATGAGCGCTAGCATGTGCAGAGACACCTGGGGCGGGGGGAGGGGGGGCGGCTTGGGCATCTCATGTCTAGTACGGGCTGTCCGGGCCGCTTGGCCAAGGGCACACTGGGTCCTGCGCACCATCTGGAGACTGGGTAGCCCTGCTCCTGGTAGGGGCCATGGCCAGGGTTGTGCTCTTCCCACCAGCACAGCCAGGGAATGTGCGGAGGCCAGTGGCTGTAGGAGTGGTGAGGCGACCCCTCCCCCCACCCAATCTCTCAGCCTGGCTGCAGGGGGGGAGTGTTGGGCTCAGAGGATGCAGGGAAGACTCAGCAGTTGGGTGGGGCGCCATGGTCATGGCGCTACTGCACTCAACGTTCAAGTGATTTTGAGCTCCTGACTGTCACAGCACTGAGCACCTGCCCTCTGTCAGTGAGACCCTTTAAAGAGGGGGTGTCACATGCTGCCCCCTCAAAACAAATTACTGGTCACTCTGTAACGGTATCCGCTGCAGGCTCCAGCTCGTGGCCTCACCTGGGACACGTTGGGACACTCATCATGCACGAGGAGGAGCAGCGGGACCAGGCTCTGGAGCACATGCGCCTTCATCCGCCTCCTGTCGAGCCCCCTTACAAGCTCCAGCAGGTGTTTAAAGAGGGTGATGGAGAGCACCCGGAGCCTGCTGGACACCTGCAAGAGACGACGTGGGGAGGAGACGCTGTGACAGTCATTCTCACCCAGCGGGGCGAGCAGATGTCTGCCCTGCAGGGGGTATTGGTAACTCACCCCCAGCCATACAGCCACAGCTGGGGCCAGAGTCTCATGGGCATAGCGCCATTGAAGGCAATCGAGATGCAGATTTCCACCAGTTGAGGGGCTGGCCTGGTAACTTCTTGGCCAGGGAGAGCAGTAAGGTGGGGTGAGACTGCCCCTGGGCTCTCACAGCCAGCTCTGGGCACACTGACATCAGCACACACCTGTGTCAGCCAAGGGGGAATGCTCAGGGCAGAGCAGCGCCAGGACAGGGGCGGCAGAGAGGGAGTGATGAGGAAAGATTCAAAGAGCAAAGGAGGGGGTGTAGTTTGTCCTCCCGCTTTGCGGGCCCAGCTCACACTGCTCTTGACCCACAGCGGCCCTCTAGCCAGGCCAAGGGGGCCAGGCATCGGGGGCAAATTCCTACACTGGTGTTTGTTCGAGCCACGCACAGGGACCTGGGGTGGATTTAACCCAGGGCCAAGGAGTGGTAAATGTGCAGGAGTTCCCAGATAGGGGGCCTTGGAACCCATGACTGGAAGCCACCCAGCCTCCAGGGGCTCGGGGTGGGCTGAGGGTTGCCCCACTCCTGTGCATGGGTTTCTTGTTAACTCAGAGCCAGCCCCGCTTGGTCACATGGTGCTGCTGGGCCCTCGCCCTGCATGGCTGCTGGCAGAGCTGAACCAGTCCAGTGACCAGGGAGGCTGGGCGAGCTGTGCCAAGCAGGGAGAACCAGGAGCAATAGCTGGATGCTGTAGGGAAGGGCCACTGCTTTCTGGGAGGTGAGGCTGAGGAGGCAGCCTGGGGACGGGGTGACTTGAGCTGTTCTGGGAGTGGCTGAACCTTTAAACGGTGACTCTCAATCAGCAGTTACATGTCACCTCTGGGCACCAGGTTCTAGACCAGGCAGTTCTCTGCGTGACGTCTGTTGTAAAAGTGTTCATAAGTTCACCTCACCTCAGTCCCTGGAAAAATCATGGAGCAGGTCCTCAAGGAATCAATTATGAAACACTTAGAGGAGAGGAAAGTGATCAGGAACAGTCAGCATGGATTCACCAAGGGGAAGTCGTGCCTGACTAACCTAATTGCCTTCTATGAGGAGATAACTGGCTCTGTGGATGAGGGGAAAGCAGTGGATGTGTTATTCCTTGACTTTAGCAAAGCTTTTGATACGGTCTCCCACAGTATTCTTGCCACCAAGTTAAAGAAGTATGGGCTGGATGAATGGACTGTAAGGTGGATAGAAAGCTGGCTAGATCGTCGGGCTCAAGGGATAGTGATCAATGGCTCCATGTCTAGTTGGCAGCCGGTTTCAAGCGGAGTGCCCTAAGGGTCGGTTCTGGGGCCAGTTTTGTTTAATATCTTTATTAATGATCTGGAGGATGGTGTGGACTGCACTCTCAGCAAGTTTGCAGATGACACTAAACTGGGAGGCGTGGTAGATACGCTGGAGGGTAGGGATCAGATACAGAGGGACCTAGACAAATTGGAGGATTGGGCCAAAAGAAACCTGATGAGGTTCAACAAGGACAAGTGCAGAGTCCTGCACTTAGGATGGAAGAATCCTATGCACTGCTACAGACTAGGGACCGAATGGCTAGGTAGCAGTTCTGCAGAAAAGGACCTAGGGGTCACAGTGGACGAGAAGCTGGATATGAGTCAACAGTGTGCTCTTGTTGCCAAGAAGGCTAATGGCATTTTGGGTTGTATAAGTAGGGGCACTGCCAGCAGATCGAGGGATGTGATCGTTCCCCTTTATGCGACATTGGTGAGGCCTCATCTGGAGTACTGTGTCCAGTTTTGGGCCCCACACTACAAGAAGGATGTGGAAATATTGGAAAGAGTCCAGCGGAGGGCAACAAAAATGATTAGGGGTCTGGAGCACATGACTTATGAGGAGAGTCTGAGGAAACTGGGATTGTTTATTCTCCAAAAGAGAAGAATGAGGGGGGATTTGATAGCTGCTTTCAACTACCTGAAGGGGGGTTCCAAAGAGGATGGAGCTCGGCTGTTCTCAGTGGTGGCAGTTGACAGAACAAGGAGCAATGGTCTCAAGTTGCAGTGGGGGAGGTCTAGGTTGGATATTAGGAAACACTATTTCGCTAGGAGGGTGGTGAAGCACTGGAATGCTTTACCTAGGGAGGTGGTGGAATCTCCTTTCTTGGAGGTTTTTAAGGCCCGGGTTGACAAAGCCCTGGCTGGGATGATTTAGTTGGGAATTGGTCCTGCTTTGAGCAGGGGGTTGGACTAGATGACCTCCTGAGGTCCCTTCCAACCCTGATATTCTATCATTCTATGATTCTTTTAGCCTGTTTATTTGATTTGGCTGCGCTCTTCCTGTCTGGCCACTTCGTAGTAGGTTCTTGGAACAGCAGTTCTGAGTTGTCTTTCCATGAGGAGTTGTGCTGGACTAGATGCAGGAGCTGCTGTTGGTGTTGATCTGTAATTCAGAGGAGCAAGGAATGGATCTTCCTGCTGTCAGATGTTTTTGGCTGTCTGCGCAGCTCTCTCAGCCTCTCCATTCGCTTGTGAGTAATGTGGGCTGCCAGTGATATGAGCAAAATCATATTTCATTCAGACTGACTTAAATTCTGCTGCAGTGAATTGTGGGACATTGTCCATCACTAGTTGTTCTGGATACAGAAATGAGCAAACGTACACTTCAGTTTCTCAATAACACTGCAACATGTTATGTCTTTCAAGTACATTATTTCTATAGAGCTGGAAAAATAGTCCACAATGACCTGGCAATGATGTCCTCTGAATTCACAAAAATCTGCAGCTAGTCTTTCCCAGTTCTCTCTCTTGTAGAGGTGGTTGTTCACTGGTTCAGCATTGCCTCTTAAGTTGATTTGGACTAGATCACCTTTCAAAAGCCCAATAGCATCAGATCCTCAAGTTCTTCCATCTTTCTCACTAGGCCCATCATGGCTGCTACACTGCAGCTGAGAAGGTTGTTGGTCTTTGATCTCATACACACGGAACGCAAAGCTTTTGTCTTTGTAAATTGGTTCGGTGATGAACTGGCCCATGCAGTTCAAAATCCCTTCAGGGAGGGTCAGAGCTGTGTGACATCAGCTCTCGAGTCAACTTTAAAGTCAATAGTCTTGCTTTGAATATTCAATGTCACTCTCCAGGCGGGCGCCATGTCATCACAAGTGATAGATCCCAGAATCAATGGGTCTTGATTGTCTGCAATATGAGTCAACTCCCTGACTGCTTCAGTGCAACGAACAGCTGCAAAATGTCCATATTTCAGGCATTTATTACAGCATGCGCCTCTGGCTGGACATGTATCATCCCTTGGGATATGACTTTTCCACACCTTGTGCATGTAGACTGGCATTTGTCCCTCTTAGCCTGCGAATTCTCTCTCCTTACCTCAGGGATTTTATGAGAAAGACTTTTAACACTTAAGTGTCTGTTTGTAGCTTTTAAGCTAGTTGCAGGTTTTTCAATTTGCTTTTGCCTGTTGTTTGACTAATTCTGACTCTTGCTCGCTGTATAGCTGTGGGTAGAGTTAAATCTCTCTTCGGCGGTAGCTACTGTGAAAGGTTTTTAACAGTGTTGTTATAGCTGTGACAGTCCCAGGATATTAGAGGTAGGTGAGGGAATATCATTTAGACCTCACCTGGCTTGTCTCTATAAAAGGTTTTTATCTTTTAACCCAATAACCAACCTGTTTCTGAAATTTTCATGTTTTACATTCCCCAAATCACAGTTTTCAGCCAGGGGATGCAGAGGTCTTCTAAAACTTTCAACATTTTCCCCTGGTTCTTGAATTCTTTGCTGAAAACATGCTCTTTAATAAACCACATTTCCCTCGGTTATAAAGTGTGCATCAATCCTAACCACAACCCTTGCATAGTTGTCTTTGTGATGGTCTTCAGTAAAGTCAAAGGAGGTAAAGATATGCTCTGCGTGCTTCTCCATAGCCTAAATTAAAGTCAATACCTGCATATCCCCAGTTCCTTTGTGCAGCTTGTTTGCAATGCAAAATCGTGCCAAACATTGTTTCCAGTCTGTCCATTGTGAAGGGTTATGAAAGGTGACGTTCTCTGGGGAATCAGAGTGGGGCATGTTGATGAGGTCCTGCAAACTTCGTTGCTGTTCCTTCCGTCTGCAACCTGTGTTGCTGTTTTCCTTTGGTTTCTGTTCTTAGTTTACTCCTGACACCATATCATGTTCTGTACCAGACATGTACTGCCTACAGAGCTTGTTTACACACACCAGATGGACAGTGCTTAATTTGTAATGAAAGAGGTGCTGGGGCTCAAGCAATTTTTTTACAATCATAACTGACGCAGCAAGCCCAGAGGTGCCAGGGCTAAGCCCTGGCAAGCCCTGGCACAAGTTGAGCACTGCAGATGGGTTCATCATAAGAACCGTTAATGCTCTGCTGGATACAGCTGAGGTTCATTTAAATAAGGTATTTTACAAAGCGTCACCTAGTAGTCGAACAGTATCATACAGGGTAACATGCCATTACACAGGTAGCCTGGCTTGTTTGCTAGACTCCATCCCATGTTAATCTTACTAGCCAGCTGCTCCTGCCCCCGGTGTCAGCTCAGAGCAGCCGGGCAGGCTCTGCACAAAACTTATGGGAGCGGTCTGGGGGCATCAGAGCTGCACTGCAGTGGGCATAGGCAGATGTTGAATTGGCACCTCGCTGGTCTTCCCTCCAGTTGTTGAGGCCTATTTGCCTTTCCCTGGTGATGGGCGTTGTGTTCATTAACGCTATTTGGATTTAACACCCCCCCCCATAAAGAACCTGTTCTGTTCCCCCCGGGCCCGAGAGGGGTTTGGTTTAAAGGGCTCACCCCAGGGCGAGATCCTGCAGCTGGGGTCCAGGAGACCCTGGGAACAGCTTGAGCCGGGCCTGTGCCACTACTAAATAAAGAGCGGCAGGGTCCCAGCAGAGTTCGGCAGGGCTGAGGGTAGTATTTAGTGTTGTGAAAGCTGGGGAGGTGGGTGGACGCTCCAGGAGCCCCCACTGGGGGGTTACCCCTAGAAGGCAGTAATGGATGGGCCCCTTTCTCCTGCCCACTTGCTGGATCTCACCATCCAGTGGGGGACTGGACATCAGTCTGGTGAACGTGCCGGTGGGGGCTAGTTTGTGGTTATGAAAAGCCTGGGGAGAACTAGGCCCTCCTTTGACGCTGCGCTGCCATGAGAACGAAGGGGAGAGGAAAGGGTGGTAGCTGCAGAACCTACAAACGGAGCCGTTTCCTTATGGAGCTCCCAGGCCAGCTGTGGGATTCCTGGCCAGGGAGAGGAGGGGCAGGATTTTCACCAGGGTACCATCACTTGTCACCCTGGAAGCCAGTAAGAGCATTGCAGCACCCTGTGCTGCAGAGGCCCCCTCGCTGCATGCAGACTCAGGAATGCATGTCCTTCCACAAGGGGAGCCTTGTCCCCAGGCTGCCCTGATCCTTGTCAGCAGGCCTGCAGGACACAAGGGTTCCCATCCTTTCTGCCATATGCTCTGATGGAGAGTGAGGTAGCAGAGGAAGGCGGGAATGGGCTCACGTCATTTACAACAATCCTTTTTCTGGCTAGGACCATACACAGGCCCTGCTAGCCCACCCGCCAGCCCCCATTCACAGGTCCGCAGTTTGAACGGTCTCCCATGAGCCACCAGGCCTTACATCATCAATGAAAGGCAGGAGTTTCTCAGCCACTTGCACAGCCGCGCGGCTGGCGCTCTGCCTGTCCATGCCGGCAAGGATGTTTTTCAGCACGGTGATGGCCTCGGCGATGATGTCCCTGTCTACCTCCTGTAGTTGCTCCAGGACCTCTGGCAGCAGACGCTGGAGTTTCCCCACCTGCGTGAAATGAGGAGCTGCTTTACAAAACACCCTCCAGTGATCCACAAGCCATTTCCAAAACAACGTCCACCTCCCCTGCAGACAGAGGCATGGGAACTAAGGGGGTGCTGCAGCACTCCCAGGTTTTACACGGGGCTCTGCTCCTGGCCCCGCTCACAGGGTCCCAGCTGCCAGCCCTGCGCCAACCCCCATCTGTGGCCCCAGCCTCGGTCCCCTTGCTCCATCCACCTCCCCCGCCCCCGGCTCCTGGAGCCATGGCCCTGCTCCTGAGCCCAGCTCTAGGGGTGGCAGGGGGTGTGGGCAGGGGTAAGGGGGGGTGCAGCACCTCCACTATAAAATGTCTTCCAGCGCCCCTGCCTCCAGGTGACATGTTAGAACCTCAAAGCCTTTGCACAGCCAGCTAGGATCACGGGCAGCAGGGCCGGCTACCTGCAACATAAGCAGCTGCTTCCTTGTACCCCAGATCTCAGGGGATGGTATTTATTAGCGGGTATCATCTGTGGAAAATTCTCTGCACAACACGTTGACCCCAAATAAATCAAGTCTATTATTGTTATAGGGGTTCAAATAGCACCTCGAGGGCCTATCTGCAATCAGGGCTTGTGCTGGGGGATTTCCAGGCACAGTAAGAGACGTCCCCTGCCCTAGAGCTTACAGGCTAGGCACACAAAGGAAGGATTTCTATCCCCATTGTACAGACATGGAACTCAGGCACAGAGAGGCTACGTGACTCGCCCATGGTCACCCAGGGAGTCTGGCAGAGCCAGGAACCGAACCTGGGTTCTCCCGAGTCCCTGTCCTTACAGCCCAGCCTAGAGGAGGGAGCCAATTTTGCACACGAGTTCTAGGGTTGGTCTGTTACTAAAAGCCAGATTCAATCATTTCTGTATTTGGTTTTTGAACCTTTCAAAGACAGCCCCACAAAACATTTTTGGAGAGGGTCCAGAGAAGAGCTTGAGAACATGACCTATGAAGGAAGGCTGAAAGAATTGGGTTTGTTTAGTTTGAAAAAGAGAAGACTGAGAGGGGACATGATAGCAGTTTTCAGGTATCTAAAAGGGTGTCATAAGGAGGAGGGAGAAAACTTGTTCACCTTAGTCTCTAAGGATAGAACAAGAAGCAATGGGCTTAAACTGCAGCAAGGGAGGTTTAGGTTGGACATTAGGAAAAAATTCCTAACTGTCAGGGTGGTTAAACACTGGGATAAATTGCCTAGGGAGGTTGTGGAATCTCCATCTCTGGAGGTATTTAAGAGTAGGTTAGATAACTGTCTATCAGGGATGGTCTAGGCAATATTTGGTCCTGCCATGAGGGCAGGGAACTGGACTCGATGACCTCTAGAGGTCCCTTCCAATCCTAGAATCTATGAAAATCTCAACCGGCATCAGGGAAAAAAATGTGTCAAATACAGGCTAACCGGTTCCGGAAGAAAAAATGAACCACAAGCAAGTGAAAACCAGGCGGAGGCGCATGGAACGATGGGAATGGTGTATGACAAAGAATGACAGTCACGCCCTCTCCATGTCTGATAGAATCGTAGTCCGGGTTTAATAAACCGGACTGACCCGCTATTCTCAAGGTAAGTAAATTATCATTAGTGAGAGTTGCCTTCAGATTGTCTCCTCTTTACCAGGCTGCCAGATCTGTGTATTTAAGCCCCAAGGGTTTTCTCTGCCTTCACTATATTGTGTGTATCAAACTTGTTATGAGATCTTAGCAGCAAAAGGCCCCTGTAGAGCTCTTCAGAGGAGCAAGTGCTGCGGGACAGAGCTGTGACGTCAACAGTTAAAACCTATGAGGCTTTAAATGGGATTTGTAGGAAAAAATGGTTCCTAATTGAAGCGAAATGGCTCTGTCTGGGCGTCCCTGATCACTGGTGTCGCCAGCATTCCCTGGGGTCTAGAGTCCACAGCTCTGCTGCTAATCTAGTGCTAGGGTTCTTTGGATCACAGAGACCCCAGACACAATCAGGCCCGGCAGTGCCAGGTACTGCACACACCCAGAGACACAACCCGCAGGAGCCAGGCTTGGAGACTTGCCCAAGGTCACCAAGCAGGTCAGTGACAGAGCCAGGAATAGAAGCCAGGGCTCCTGACTCGAGGCCAGGGTCATGTCCCCATGGAAGGTTTCAATGACCCCAGCCCTGCAGCAGCTCCCTGCGGTTCTGGGTTTATCCCCCAGCCCTCCTCCCCTCTCACCTTGTCTGGGCACAGGGACAGGTTCAGGAGGCCTTTGAGCGCCAGCCAGCGCACCACAGTGTTGGGGTCTCTCAGCTGCCCACTCAACTGATCCAGGATGGCGTCTTCCTGCTTATTGCCAAGGTCAGGGCACTGGAGGAGCTAACACACCAACAGCGAAACAAGCTAGAGAACGGGGCTGGACCCTCACGACTCATCTCTGCCAAGGAGCCCTTAGCTCCACCTGCCACGGGCACAGCATGCGCTGTACTCCGGGCACTGCGATTGGTCACCGTGTGTGCCCCACTGAAACGCTGCTAGCGCAACGGGCCCTCGAGGCTCCAGCCGAGATCAAGGCCTACCCTGCTCCCTCACTAAGGCTCAGCTGCATGCGGAGCAGGGAGGGAGGGGGCTGCAGCCTTGTGTTCCAAAGGGCCGCCCGGTCTACGGGGGGCAGGTGAATTGGCCGTGGATGGGCCCGGCCTGCGCATGGCATACGGACGTCAGAGGGGGCTTGAGGGCCGAGGTCACACAAGGGACCATTTGTTAGCCAAATGGGCTCGTTTCCCCCTGGAGCTGCCCAATTACCCCAAGGAGGCACGGGAGTCTAGAAGACGGCTTCAAGTTCTTTATTGATCAGTCAGCTGAGCGGGTGTCCCCCTCGACTCATGCCAGAGGGAGGAACACACCTTACAAGCACAACTGGGCTTCTCTTATACAGAGAGACAAACAACTTAGCGTGTCTAAATTCTGCTAACCTATGCATTGTTTAAATTCAGTTCTAGTAGTAATCAGGATACATCTGTTAGCTTCCCGTCCTTCACATTCCTTTCCCAGGGTCCGTCCAACCCCCTCCCCTTTGCCATATATCTTCTATACATCCTGTATGCGTGCAGCTTCATGCATGGGAAACAACAGTGAGAGCTGAGATAAGCATGTTTACTGGGATAACAAGCAGAAGCCGAGATAAACATGTTTTTTAGTTTTTGGGCCTAACAAGATTCCCCCCTAAAAAGCATTTTGAGAGCCTTATGGCCCCCAATCCTCAGCCTTCACCGGCTGGTATAGGGCCATCATTTGTTGGTGTATAATTTGATTAGCCATTCGTCGGACTAATGCAACTACACAGGGAGCAAAGCAAGTTAGGGTTAATAGGGTTGTAATAAAAAGTACAAAGAGAAGAAGGCCTTCTCGGAGCCATCCCAGTTGCGGTAACCAGGACGTGAACCAGTCCATATTCCACCCACCCCAGGCTTGGACCGGGACATGGGCTAGCTTCCTCATTTCTTTTGTTAGCTGTTTTACCGCCTTTCCATTATTATCTATTTGTAAACAGCAGTTAGATTAGTTTAATTTTGCACAGATTCCCCCTTCTTCTGCCAGCAAATAATCAAGAACTAGATGGTGCTGGTAGAGCACATTTCTCATCTGAGTGGACTGATCGACCAAAAGATCAAGAGCTGCAGCCGTCTGATTAGTTATTATTTCTAAAATGGCTTGCAGCCTAATTATCCGATTTAAGTTGTAAATGGGCTCCCTTGCTCCTGAGATCCACTCATTAGGATTCCATGTAGCTTGACCATAATGTTTTATAATTCTCTCAGGGGGCCACTCCTGAGCCCCCCCATGTTTGGGAGCTTCCGGCAGTCAGGGTGGAATCCACGAACCGCCTTTCTTTAATTAAACCCTAATTCCCAATTTATTTCCCTGCATCTGGGGTAATAGACAGAACAAGGGTCTTATATATCCAACATAACATATCCCAGACCAATTTGGAGGCAATCTTCAGTAGGCATAGGACCCGCAGATCCAATAATGGCCCTTTAGAGCCCAGGTTCCATTAGCAAAGGGGGCCATTCCAGGTTTCCTCATTCTCATCGTCCTTTAGATGGTCAAAATATAAAGGATTACCTGGCCCTAAAGGTCCCCCTACCATTTCATTAACTGAACTGCAATAATCACATCTCCACGCCCCAGCTCCTGCTTTCCAGACACAATCGCAGCCTCATTTTGGCTGATTGGTGCTAGACCAGAATTGTTTAAAACCCCATACTCGAGTTCCATTCTTATTCTGCCATGCCCATTTGAAACCACCGTACCACGTGGTTCTTGCTAGTGGTATTGTCTAGCTGGCAACTCGTGAATAGGGCGTCAAAGAACCCATCTTGTCCTACCGCCCTGCAACCTTCGGCCGTAGGGTAGTATTGTTTGGAACATTTCACCCAACTATTATTGGTGAGCCTCACATGGGTCTGGTTCCATTGCCCCTGATATTTAGAGCAGTCATACAGATGACAATAAGGGTCCCAGCAATCAAACCCTGGGGATAGAGTCCAATCACACTTGCTTTCTCCCAAGTACACTCCCTCCCGCCTTGTCCGATTAAGGCAGAGAATACCCATTCCAGAAGAATACAGTCGCCAGGGGCTACTATCCTCAGTCCAAACCCCCGTTCCATCGTGGACTATACTCAAATTGCTGAGCCACCATTTGGGCTGTACCGGCTGGGCTACCCAAGGCCATTCATTTAATTCCTCTGGGCCTCCGCATACCCAACAGTTACTGAGGTTAATGGATTTTGCTATTGTCTCCCCCAGCTGTAAAAACCTATTTTCCCAACCATAATAGTGGTGGAAGCACATAAACAAAGATATTAACAATAATTTCATTATCTTTTTCTAAACAGTCCCTTTAGTCCGTCCAGTTGCTGATACTCACAGGTGGAGTCTTCACCTGTGCCACCCCGGGCGTCCGGAGCCGGGGCGGGCAGAGGGCTGGTGTCCTCTTCCGCTAGTTCAGTCTCCGGGTTAGGGTTCAGAAACCGCCTTACCCGCGTATAGTGTGTCCATTTGTCACTCCCAAGAACTTTGACTGCAGCTTGGCTGATGAGCGAGACAGTGTGCGGGCCGTCCCACCGTGGTGTTAGGGGGTCACGCTTCCACTTCTTGACGAGGACCTGATCACCGATCTGGAACGGGTACATGGGCTGGTCCAAGGGAAGGGCCTAAAAAGGCACCGCGTCGATGCAGCTGTAACAAAACAGATTGCAACCCAGAGACCTGTTTCCATAAGGAGTCCTTCCCCATTTCCCAGTTTACATCCTCCCGGAACCCCGGGATAATGGTGAAAGCTTAAGACCCCTACATGGGGCCCTTCGAATGCGGGTAAGGGCGAGTGGTAACGTATCAAGCCACTTTAAACTAGACTCTGTGCATAATTTAGTGAGGGTATCCTTGAGAGTTCTATTCATTCTTTCCACCTGTCCCGTGCTTTGCGGCCTCCAGGGTGTATGCAACTTCCATTGTATACCGAGTGCCTGGGACACCTGTTGCAAGACTTCAATACAGTCATGAGTGGGGCTGGTCTCATAGGAAACCCAAGGGTCAGGCAATAGGGTAGCTAGGTTGAGGGAACTAACTGTTCTAAAGGTTAAGTTAGGGGCTAGCAAGGGCCCTACCTCATATCTGGTATGTCGACTGGGATTTAGATGCTTTTCCCCAGCGCCTGTCCCCAGTATTTGAGGTATCCCGTGGGGAACCACAACCTCAGTGTCCCCCCCCAGGGTAAACTTTTCAGCCTCCTGTACAAGGAGAGCGGTTGCTGCAACGGCCCATAAGCAGGCAGGCCACCCCTTGGCGACAAGGTACAAGACCTTCGAATAGTATCCAATGGGTCGCCAGGTTGGCCCTGACCTTTGGCACAGGACTCCAGCTGCCACCCCTCCTCTTTCATGAACGTATAGGGTGAATGGCTTCCGGAAATCTGTGAGGGCTAGAGTGGGAGGCTGAACCAAGCCTTCTTTAAGCTCTCGAAATGCCTTTTTCATTTCCCTGGTCCATTTCCAGTGGAGCAGACCTTCTTTAGTCAAAGACTCATATAGTGGTCTGGCTTTTCCCCCATAGTCAGGGATCCAGAGTCGACAGAAGCCAGTCAGTCCCAGAAAAGCCCTTAGTTCTTGGGGGTTCCGGGGCTGAGGGCTATCAAGCATAACCTGGATTCTTTCTTTGCCCAAACTGCAACTCCCTTGGCAGAGGTGGTATCCAAGGAAGGTAACCTGCTGCTTAACCAACTGAGCTTTTTCCTTTGATACTTTATATCCCTGTACCTCAAGGTGATTGAGGAGATCTACAGTTTGCTCCTTGCAGACTGTCTCTGTTTCAGTACTTAAGAGCAGATCATCGCAGTACTGAACTATGTTACATGCAGGATGGTTAGCCAGGAATGGGGCCAGGTCCCTTTTGAACTGGCTGCCAAAAATCTCGGGTGCACAGGTGTTGCGGAGTGTGGGGGAGTCAGGGCCCTGCACCCCTCTTCCCGAGATTCACTGCGACTCTCAACCAGCCAGTAAAGCAGAAGGTTTATTTAAGGACAGGAACACAGTCTCAAGCAGAGCGTGTAGGTACGACCAGACCCCCTCAATTAGGTCCCTCTGGGAGGTTCAGGGAGCTTAGACCCCAGCTTGGGGTTCCCTGCGTTGCACCACCCTGACAGTTAGGAACTTTTTCCTAATGTCCAACCTAGACCTCCCTTGCTGCAGTTTAAACCCATTGTTTCTGGTTCTATCCTTAGAGGCTAAGGTGAACAAGTTCTCTCCCTCCTCCTCATGACACCCTTTTAGATACCTGAAAACTGCTATCATGTCCCCTCTCAGTCTTCTCTTCTCCAAACTAAACAAACCCAGTTCTTTCAGCCTTCCTTCATAGGTCATGTTCTCAAGACCTTTAATCATTCTTGTTGCTCTTCTTTGGACCCTTTCCAATTTCTCCACATCTTTTTTAAAATGCGGCGCCCAGAACTGGACACAATACTCCAGCTGAGGCCTAACCAGAGCAGAATAGAGCGGAAGAATGACTTCTCGTGTCTTGCTCACAACACACCTGCTAATGCATCCCAGAATCATGTTTGCTTTTTTTGCAACAGCATCACACTGTTGACTCATATTTAGCTTGTGGTCCACTATAACCCCTAGATCCCTTTCTGCCGTACTCCTTCCTAGACAGTCTTTTCCCATTCTGTATGTGTGAAATTGATTTTTCCTTCCTAAGTGGAGCACTTTGCATTTGTCTTTGTTAAACTTCATCCTGTTTAACTCAGACCATTTCTCCAATTTGTCCAGATCATTTTGAATTATGACCCTGTCCTCCAAAGTAGTTGCAATCTAACAGAAGGTGTTAATTCTCCCCACCCCCGTTCCTGGCTCAGGTTACAGCTCAGGTAGCTTCCTTCAAGGGAAGTCCCCCCTCCTCACTGCAATCCCCCTGCAACATTCCCAGGTCAAATCTGCCCTGCTCCCTGCTCCGTCACAACAGGTAAGTCCTTGTGGGACAACGGTCCAAAGTTATTGAGCTTTGTAGTGGGTATCTGGGTCCTCCCACTCAAAGGCAAACAGTCTCTGCTATTAACTTGTTAATTTGTCTTAGGTCCTGGACCAACCGATACTGCCCATTAGGCTTAGGCACCCCCATTATTGGAGTATTGTATGGGGACGTGTCTTCCTTTAACCACCCGTACTGCAAAAACTTTTGAATCAGGGGTTTTAACCCGATCCGAGTGGTTAACTTAAGGGGGTATTGTCGAATTCGGACTGGGCTGCTTCCCTCCTTAAGGGAAATATGCACTGGTGTAGCATTCCTGGCTCGGGCCACGCCTCCTTTCTCTGCCCAGACCTTGGGATTTACACACACACACACACACACACCCCAGCCAGCTGGGGCTGGCTTCCATCACTTCCCTTGCATTCCAGGGAGTGATCTCTAGCATTTATGAGAGCCATCTGATAATTAGAGGCTTGTTGCTTAGGGATTCTGACTTCCATTGTCCCGTTATGGAATGAGATCTCCGCCTGTAATTTAGTGAGGATATCTCCTCCGAGCAGCGCTATGGGGCAGGAGGGACTGCAAACAAACTGATGGGAAATTTGACGGTCCCCTATTTTTACTAGGAGAGGCAAAGTTTTTTCCAAAGCTGTAGTTTGTCCCTCTATCCCCTGGACTATGGCACGTCCCCGAGCTCTATCTCGGGGAGCCTTATTAAGGGGGAGCAAACTAAGAGTGGCCCCAGTATCAATAAGGGCTTCAATTGGGCGGCCCTCCACTTTAATTTTTACTGTGGGATCCAGGCTGGCAGCTTGTGCTGTCAGGAGGGGCCGCTGGGTTCCCCGACCCCCCTATGGGGAAGACTCCTCCCCTGAACATCCTGTACTGTTGTAGAGGATGGGAAGGGACGGGGTTTTATCTTTACGTTCCTTTCCTTTGGGCCATGGCTAAAACGTGGGCCCCTTTCTTCCGAGAACGGGGGATTCTGTTGCTTCCAATTATATAGATCACTAGTGGTAAAGGGAACATATACCATAGTGAGATTACCCTCAGGGGCAGAGGGAATCACAGCCCGCAGACAAGATTTCTTAACAGGGAAACAGGGTTTCCTAACAGGGGCACGGGCCATTAAGGTTTTAATAGTTTGTGATCTACATTTTTGCAACCATGGGGGATGATTGGCCACAAGGTCCTGCCAAATATCTATATAGGGATATTGGTCCCAATGCCCATCCCAGGTCACAATGCTATGTACTGCTTGTACAACCCCTGGTTTGAGCGTCCCTCCCTCGGGCCATTCCACCCCGAATGTCATCCATTCAAGAGTACAGAATTTTACAAGCTTGTCTTTACATAATACAATTCCATAATTAGCCTGGCGTCTAAACGCCTTCCAGTTATCCAGCATACATCCCAGGGGTGTCCAGGAGAAGGTGCTTTGTCCGGACCCCATTATGCTTTACCCAGAGTTTTCCGAGACAGAGATATCAAGAGGGGGAAGAGGTATAGATCTAGTTCTAACTCAGATATCCGCTGGGTCACGAGGTTCGGCTGACCCCCCTTGCAATCAAGATATCCTGGTCATTGGGTTTCCCCTTGCAGGAGTCTTGGGGCGGCTGAAGTCAGCTTAAGCCTCAGACCTGTCAGCGGCACTCATTCATCTTTCACACAGATCCTTTAATCAGTTACAATCTCGGTTTCCAACACACCATTAAGAGGAGAAACAAGATTACCCCTCCCAGAAACAAGAGTAATCCCTGAGGTTTCTCCAAGTCCCAATAATTGTTAAAAACGGCTCATGGACTTGTGGAGTTAGTTACGTTACTCATTGGCCGTTATTTGCTTACCCTTTAACCAAAAACACAACAAGACATTTACAAAGCTACAATAATGTTAACATACCTTCCCGTATACAGGCTGCCTAGGGGATTTCCACTGTCCAACCCACACCTCGGGGGCGTTATTCCTCAAACCCAGGAGGTAAACGCACTTACCGCCCGAAGTGGCCGCGTCCGGCAGTCAGACTTCCCCTCCTTCTGAAGCCGTCTTGCTTCCATGTCCTTCAGAGTTCTCTTCAGAGAGGACGCAGCCGCCCCGGCCGATTGTGACGATCCGAGGCCCGAGCAAAGCAACAGCTCGAGGTGGCCACTCCTCGGAATCGCCCTCGGCCGTCGGTCAGTGCCCTCTACAGGGAGAGAAGTCCCGGCGGAGTCGCCATTTGTTAGCCAAATGGGCTCGTTTCCCCCTGGAGCTGCCCAATTACCCCAAGGAGGCACGGGAGTCTAGAAGACGGCTTCAAGTTCTTTATTGATCAGTCAGCTGAGCGGGTGTCCCCCTCGACTCATGCCAGAGGGAGGAACACACCTTACAAGCACAACTGGGCTTCTCTTATACAGAGAGACAAACAACTTAGCGTGTCTAAATTCTGCTAACCTATGCATTGTTTAAATTCAGTTCTAGTAGTAATCAGGATACATCTGTTAGCTTCCCGTCCTTCACATTCCTTTCCCAGGGTCCGTCCAACCCCCTCCCCTTTGCCATATATCTTCTATACATCCTGTATGCGTGCAGCTTCATGCATGGGAAACAACAGTGAGAGCTGAGATAAGCATGTTTACTGGGATAACAAGCAGAAGCCGAGATAAACATGTTTTTTAGTTTTTGGGCCTAACACATTCTATGGAGCTGAGCCTTGGGGAACAAGACACACCCGACCCTGGGCTTTGCTCCAGCCCCGCAACACCAGCTGGGGCCGGTAACAATCTCCAGAGTCAGTGACTCCACCCCTAGGGCTTTAGGAGCTTTCCCTGCCCCTGGTCACCCACCCACCCCCAGAGCCACCTACCCCTCTCCTGGCCATAGGCATGGGCGGCGAGTTCTATGGGCCCTCGGTGCCTGGGCACCATGGGCCTCGGCCCCGCCTTCTGCCCCCACGTCTCCTGGACCATTTAAAAGAGCCCGGGGCCCCCACTCACCACCCGCAGTGCAGCGGAGCTGAGTGGCTTCCTGCCTGCTTGCTCCACATGGCTGCCGGCCCCTCCCTGCGGCCCCTGAGTGGGGTGGGTCTGTGTCCCACTGTCATGGAGTGTGGGGGAGTCAGGGCCCCGCACCCCCCACTTCCTGTGATTCACCGTGACTCTCACCAGCCAGTAAAACAGAAGGTTTATTAGATGACAGGAACACAGTCCCAAGCATGGCTTGGAAGTACAACCAGGACCCCTTCAGCCAGGTCCCTCTGGGGGGCAAGGATCTTAGACCCCAGACTTGGGGTTCCCTGCCTCTTCCCACCCAGCCCAAAACTGAAACCAAAACCCCTCCTGCAGGCTCTCTCCTCCTCCTTCTCTCCCCCTCTCCCTTTGTCCAGTTTCCAGGGAAAAGGTGTCGACTTGCCCCACCCCCCTTCCTGGCTCAGGTTAACAGGCTCAGGTACTCTCCCTCACCTAAAGTCATCCCCTGCTCTTCCATCCCCCATGCAGACAGTCCAGTAAAACTAACCGACATACCCAGGTCAATCCACCCCGCTCCCTACTGCGTCACATCCACCCCAAGCGCCCTTGCAGCCAGTAGGAGGCCGCGGGCAGTGCCTGCGGGTAGCAGCACACGGAGGCCCCCAGGCCCCCCCTGCCTAGGAGCCCCAGGTAAGCGCCGCACCCTCCCAACTCCTCCCAGAGCCTGCACCCCCACCCCTTTCCCACACCCCACTCCGGCCCCCAAACTCCCTCCCAGAGCCTGTACCCCCTCCCTCCACACCCCCTCCTGCCCCCAAACTCCTCCCAGAGCCTGCACCCCTCACCCCTTCCTGCACCCCCACCTTCTGCCCCAGTCTGGAGCCTGCACCCAGCACCCAAACTCCATCCCAGAGCCTGCACCGCAGACCCCTTCCCCCACCCAAACTCCCTCCCAGAGCCCAACCTCTCACCCCTCCTGCACCCCAATCCCCTACCCCAGCCCAGTGCCTGTACCCCAGACCTCCTCCCCCCGCCCAAACTCCCTCCCAGAGACTTAGGCAGGTGGGGGGCAGAGTTTGGAGGGGCGGGCTCTGCTGGTCACCACCAAAATTTCTACAAAAATGCCACCCCTGGCCATAGGTCAGCCGCTGGGCTAGGGCTGTTCTCACGACCCTCACCCGCCAGTGAGGCTCACCTGAATGAAGAACGCCATGGCCGGGATGTACCGCCTATCATCCCTGCAGTTGAGGATGGCCATCAGCTCCTGGAAAATCCAGCAACGCTCCTGGAAACTAACCGAAACCATGGCCCTGGCATGGGAAACACAAACACCACATCATTGAGGTGGGCAAGGACTGGTTCTCCATTTACAAATCTAACCAGATCGGTGCCACAGGACAGGGGATCCCGGGTGACTAGTCACGTGCAGCTGGCATGGACTAGTTCCTGCTGGCTTAAAATGCCCAGCAGCCTAACTGCTAGAGACCCAGACCCTTAATCACTCTACAGGGAGCCCTTCCACAAGGCCAGCTCCGAGCTCGCAGCACTGGGGCTGTGTGACGAAGTGGGACCGTTCTTAATGTTTCCTCTGAATACTGTGTGGGTGCCTCAGTTTCCCCTATGCATTTCTTAAGTCTCCAGTGTGCATAAATGGCTGACAATCTGTCTCCTAGCAACAAATGGCCAGGGCCCTTCCCCCCTTGCAAGAGGATAGCTAAAGGTGAACAAAGATCAGGTGACCTCCTGGCCCAGGAAAGAGACAAAGGCCAGAAAGGAGGGGCTGGAGGGGGGTTTCAGTTGGGAGCTGGCTGGGGACGGGAAGTGAGTGCGGACGGAGTTGTCTGCCTCGCTGGGCCCCAGAATGGACCCGGCTGAGGGGTCCCGTTTGCTGTACCTACAAGCTCTGTTTTAGACTGTGTTCCTGTCATCTAATAAACCTCTGTTTTACTGGCTGGCTGAGAGTCACGTCTGACTGCGAAGTGGGGGTGCGTGCAGGATCCTCTGGCTTCCTCAGGACCCCACCTGGGGGGACTCGCTGTGGGAAGCGCACGGAGGGGCATATGCTGAATGCTCCAAGGAGAGACCCAGGAAGGTGAAGCCGTGTGAGCTTCTTGCCCTGAAGACAGTCTGCTCCGAGGGAGAGGAGGCTCCCCAAAGTCCTGACTGGCTTTGTGGGGAGCAGTTCCAGAGCATTGCCCGGGGACTCCATGATAGGCTGCAAGAGAACTGCAGACAAAGAAGGGCGTCGGTGGGCTCGGTGGCCTTTCTCATGTGCCCAGATATTGGGTGATGAGAGACAGAAGGTGGGTTAGGGAAAATCTTAGATTGGTCTAAGACAAGTGTTAGAGCTTTCTGTGTTAGCTTCTCTCTCTCACACACAGATGCTGGGCCAGCCAAAGATATTCCCTCCCCCACCTTGTCTCTCTCATGTGCTGGGCCTGACAGGGCTACACCAACGCTGCAGACAGACATGACGGAGGCTATCTTTGCCCAGCCACGCCTGCCAGAGCTACGCAGGAAGCGGTTTACGCCAGGCAGCGCAGGGTGGAGAAGTAGCCGACTGACCCCTCGGCCAACGGCACAGAGGCTGTGGCCTCTTCCACACAGGCGATTGGGAGCCGCGTCTCACCCAGCGGGGAAGGCGATGTGGCCGTGTCCTGGGCCCAGGGACGGGAGATGCTACTGCGGTCAGTTCTGGGCAGCAGCCCCAGGGACAAGACACTCACCGGGCAAGCAGCAAGACGCCTTTGTGGTGCATGTCGGCGTTCATGAGCATGCCCCAGCCACCCTGCTTGTGGATGAACGTGGTCTGGTCCCTGTAGCCAGCACATTGGAGCAAGGCTTGCATGGCATCCACCGCACACCTGCATGCAGAGCGAGCCTCTTGTTACTGAGTGAGCCCAGGCCAGGCTCTGCCGCGTGCCTGCGGGCGACAGTTCAGAACCGAGGCGGGATGTCGGGCTGGTGGTACCTGACAGGGCTGAGGGATGCGGGCGTGTCCCCCTGGTTATGCACCCTCTCGTTATGCATGGACAGCTCCACCGTGTATGTGATCCGGAATAGCAGGGCGATGGAGAGCTGAGGGAAGAGCTCCTTCACCTGCTGCCTGCAGGCCTGCTCCTTGAAGATCTCGTACAGGGCTCTGGTGGCCTGCAGCCAAGAACAGGAGACAGATGTCACTGCAGGGCCTTCGCCCTTCCCACGCTCCCCCGAGGCACCTAGAGAGGAGGGGTGGGCTGGGGGCTAAGGCCTGGGATGCTGGATTCAATTCCTAGCCTGTGTGGCCTTGGCTAGAACCACAGAAGGGACTTCGGCTCAGCGTTGCCATGCCTAGCTTCATGTGCCCTGCTGCCCAGTGGACTCACAGCCCTGAGTTAAGTGCCCAGGCTCCATATACGCTCCAGAGGGAGAGTCAGTTGGGCCAATTGTTAAAGAGGGTAAACGGGATGGCCTGGGTAATTTCAGGCCTGTCAGCCTGACATCGATCCCAGGCAAGATAATGGAGCGGCTGGTACAAGATTAAATTAATAAAGAATTAAAGAAGATAATTTAATTAATGCAAATCAACATGGGTGTATGGAAAATATTTCCCGCCAAGATAATTGCGATCTGTTTTTCGATGAGATTACAAGTTTGGTAGAGAAAGGAAATAGCATTGGCATAATGTATGTAGACTTCTGTAAGGCGCTTGAGTTGGCGCCGCACTCCAGTTTGATCGGAATCCTAGAAGGATACAAAAGTAACGTGGCACACATGAATTGGTTATGAACTGGCTGACAGGTCTCAAAATGTAATTGTAAACTGGGAATCAGCATTGCACTGGTGTGTTTCCAGTGTGGTCCCCGCAGGGATCGGGTCTTGGCCCTACGCGATTTAACATTTTTATCAATGACCTGGAAGAAAACATAAAATCATCACTGATAAAATTTGCAGATGACACAAGAATTGGGTGAGTGGTAAATAATGAAGAGGACAAGTCACTGATACAGAGCGATCTGAATCGCTTGGTAAACTGGGGGGCAATCAAACAGTATGTGTTTTACTATGGCTCATTGTAAATGAATACATCTAGGAACAGGACGGGGAATTCTCTCCTGGGAAGCAGAGACTCTGAAAAGGACCTGGGAGTCCTGGTGGATAATCAGCTGAACAGGAGCTCCCAGTGTGGCGCTGTGGCCAAAAGAGCTCATGTGATCCTGGGATAAATAAACAGAAGAATCTCGAGTGGGAGTATCTGGCACTGGTGTGACCCACTGCTGGGATCCTGGGTCCTGTTCCAGTGCCCACAATGCAAGAAGAATGTTGATAAATTGCAGAGGGTTCAGAGAAGAGTCGTGAGAATGATTAAAGGATTAGAAACCATGTCTTATAGTGATAGGGTGACCAGACAGCAAGTGTGAAAAATCAGGACGGGGGTTGGGGGGTAATAGGAGCCTATATAAGAAAAAGACCCTAAAATCAGGACTGTCCCTATAAAATCTGGTCACCCTACACAGTGAGAGACTCAAGAAGCTCGATCTATTCAGCTTAACAAAGAGAAGGTTGAGGGATGACTTGATTACTGTCTATAGGTATTTCCCTGGGGAACAAATATTTAGTAATTGGCTTTTCAGTCTAGCAGAGAAAGGTCTAACATGATCCAGTGGCTGGAAGTTGAAGGTAGACATTCAGATTGGAAATAAGGCATACACATCACAGTGAGAGTAATTAATCATTGGAACAATTTACCCAGAGTGGTGATAGATTCTCCATCACTGACCATTTTTGAACCACGATGGGATGTTTTTCTTCAAAGACCTGCTCTAGGAATGATCTGGGGGCAGTTCTCTGGCCTGTGTCATGCATGGGGATCTGACTAGATGATCACAGAGGTCCCTTCTGGCCTTGAAATCTATGAAGCTAAGAGTGGGGAGCTGCCTAAACCAGCCAATAGGAAATGCTGAGGAGAGGGGTGTGGCCTAAGCCCCACCCCCAAAGGGAATTCGGTATCTATCTCTACTTGGGAACACTTAAATAGTCATTGGAGCAGAGTTTAGACCCCGGGTCTCCCAGTTGGGTGCCCTAACCACTCGGCTAGAGACAGTGGTATAGTCCAAAATCTGAAGGTACTGGAATGCCACTAAAATACTGATTTTCATAAACATGAATTATACAAATTCACATTTTATTTGTCTACTGAATTTCTGGTACAGTAATACTTGGCTAAACCAGGCATGGCTGGAGACAAGCTGGCTGTCCAAAATAACAAGGTATTGGATTTTCTTTTTTTTAATTGTATACACCAGGGGTTGGCAACGTTTGGCACAGGGCTCGCCAGGGTAAGCACCCTGGCAGGCCAGGCAAGTTTATTTACCTGCTGACGTGGCAGGTTCAGCCGATTGCGGCCCCCACTTGCCGCAGTTCGCCGTCCCGGGCCAATGGGGGCGGCGAGAAACCGCGGCCAGCACATCCCTCGCCCGCGCCGCGTCAGCAGATAAATAAACTGGCCCGGCCCGCCAGGGTGCTTACCCTGGCGAGCCACGTGCCAAACGTTGCCGACCCCTGGTATACACGCGCACACACACACACACACACACACACACACCCCTATAGTAGCTATTCAATTCATTTTAACTGTTGAAATCATTGTGCTGAAATGCCATTAATGTGTACACAGCACACTATGTAAAAGATATAAATCTAGACAGTACAGTGATAAAAACCCAATGAATGCGTAGCACGTTTTCTTTTTACTTTAGCCTATAGGCTAATGAAAATACAAAATAAATCATGCTGCTGCACTATAGAAATTACTCTATCAGGCGGAAATAATAAAAGTTTATTTTAAATTGAAACTAGCTAGTAGGTTACACAAGTAACACAAAATACATCAAGGCATAACAGGGGCTGTAGTAGCAAAGGCCTGCTGTAATGCATTTATCTAATTTCTACAAGTATTTCCACAAAGTGTCTTTCTCCATCTTGTAATTTATGTGTCTGTGAATCAGAGGGAGAACAAGGATGTCTGAGCCAAGTTCTGGCACAGCTGAGAGGATGCCACATGGAAAATGAAGGGCCACGTAGCTTGCTAAACATGAGCAATGACATATGCGGAATAAGCCGCTTGCTACATTTGCCATTCACAATCATAGTCATGTGGCTAAATCCACGCTCACACTCAGCCGTGCTGCATGAAATCACACGCGTGGAGCTGAACAGAGGTTTCAGCTGAGCTGGCACTTCTGACCAGTATAGTCAAGAAAGCCACGCTAGGCATTGACTATTCCTGTCACTGGTAGACCAAATCGGTTGCACAGCTGCCCTACCTCCTTTTCACTTTATCTAAGAATAATGGGTCACTACAAAAAAGTAATTTTCCCTCTGCTGATACTCACACCTTCTTCTTGTTCTTTCTTGGTTTCAGGTGACGGGCAGTAAAGCGTATACAGTTTGTCAAAGAATTCCAAGTGATTTACAGCTCTTACTTCACTTAACGTTTCAGCAGCTGCCAAATCCAACCTGTGATTCACACACTACCTCGCTAGAACATTTGGGTACTTCTTCACAATACAGCTCGCTACGCCAGAGTTCTTCCGAAGCATAACACTAGCACCACCACTCGCAAATACTACAAGAGTAATTGTAATCAGAATTCGATTTATTGAGGCATTTCAGCTCACAATCTACAGTGCCTGAAGCCGTCTGACGTGGAAGTGCAATCAGATCAAGAAACAGGAAGTGAGGATAATCATCCTTCAAAGTGTCACATTTTAAATAGATTCTAACTGTTGATTCATTGCTCAGAGTAGTTGATTCATCAACAGACATGGCTATCTTTCCATCACTCTCCGGCATCTGAGCGCACATTCGTCATTTGCAAGGCTTTCGGTGCATTGCAGATGAGATAGGGTCTAGCATGTCTGTAGCACTGAATTGTGACAGACCGATACCAATATCTACACCATGCAGTATGTGGAATTCAGTTAAATCGGGATGATCAGAGTAGGGTCTGCCATGTTTAGCAATGTAATATGCCATTCGCTTTACCTGCACAGTTGTGTCAAGTTCTGATTTTGTCATGTTAACCACTTCATCTTCAAAAGTTGAGGTTTCTGCTTCTGGTGAAAGCTGTAAAGCTACCTGCAGTTGAATCTTTGTGTTCCTTTATCTTCATTGGCAGAGATGTTAATCTGGACTTTCAGCTAGGTCCATAAGGAGAAACAGAAAACTACCACAACCCTACAGCTATGGAGAGACCTTGATGAAACTTTGCTACCGTTAAGGCATCCAAGCTTACCATCATGGCAGGACAACCAAGGATAATCCCTCTTCTTCAGCATCCACTAACCAGAATTCATGCCAGCTGGTCTTTGGCTGTTGAAGGGTAATCTTCACAGTTCGTTCTCACTGCAATAGCCACCTCAGTGAACTCCATTACAGGAAGAGCTCTGTTTTTGTGTTTGTGTCTGCAGTCGATGCACGGCTGCTACTGTCTTCGTCAGCACCTTTAGCCTTCTCAAAGAAGTAGTTAGGAAGAGAAGAATTTCCTAATGCTCTTTTCACTGCATCAGAGGACTGCTGGCTGTAACAGACAGTTGTGCCGGAGATGTGAATCATGTCATTTAGCTTGCCTACTATGTGTGTTCTGGCTCGATTACAATATTGTTGTCTGGTGTTGTTTCACATCTTTATTAATGACCTGGATGTAGATAGAGAGAGCAAACTGGTCAAGTTTGCAGATGACACAAAGCTAGGAGGAGTCACCAATACTTTAGAGGAAAGAGCTAAAATTACGAGGGATCATGGTAAATTGGAGGACCGGGCTATAGACAACAAAATGAAATTCACCAAAGACAAATGTGAGGTGCTACATTTAGAGAAGAAAAATCAAATGCACAGATACAGAATGGGGGATAACCAGCTTGGCCGTGGCACTTCTGAGAAGGATCTGGGAGCTGTGGTCGATCACAACCTCAGCATGAGTCAGCAATGCGATGCTGTTGCAAAAAAAGCAAATGCAATTTTAGGTTGCATTAACAGAGGTATAGCATGCAAGTTATGGGAGGCGATAGTACCGCTCTATTCAGCACTGGTTAGGCCTCAGCTGGAGGACAGTGTCCAGTTTTGGTCACCAATGTCTAGAAAGGATGTGGAGAAACTATAATGGATCCAGAGGCGAGTAACAAAGATGATCAGAGGGATGGAACACAAGCCATACGAGCAAAGGCTGAAGGAACTGGCTATGTTTAGTTTGGAAAAGAGGAGATTAAGGGGGGACTTGATAACGGTCTTCAGATACTTGGAAGGCTGCCATAAAAAAAAGATGGAGAAAAGTTGTTCTCTCTTTCCACAGAGGGCAGGACAAGAGGCGATGGGGTCAAACTACAGCACAGCAGATGTAGATTAAACCTCAGGAAAAGCTTCCTAACGGTAAGAAGAGTAGGACGATGGGACAGACGCCTAGGGAGCTTGTGGAAACTCCTTCGCTGAAGGTTTTCAGAAGGAGGCTGGAGCCATCTGTCTGGGGTGGGTTAGACACAACAAGTCCTGCCTCGTGGCAGGGGGCTGGACGAGCTGACCCTGCGATCCCTTCTCACCCTGTGGTTCTAGGAGTGCTGCTGAATAGCACCAGGAGAGCGTTTCGGCGTGTTCCGGCTCGACTATAGCACTGGCTAGAGTCACGCTCTCTCTCTTCGGCCCAATGACTATACCCAGTGGGAGACTGAGAGACACCCTCAGGCAGTGATGGGGACACACGGCGCTCCTTCCCTTGCTGCAGGGGCTGATACTTACACGGCGCTCCTTCCCTTGCTGCAGGGGCTGATACTTACAGCCAAGGGGGCCTCTCTCTGAGAGACATGATGGTGGTGCAGCGGCTGCTCCTGCAGCGTGTTGAGCAGCTCCTTTAGGACCTTTCCTGTGGTGTGGCAGTGGGATGTCAGCATCCGCCACATCTCCGCAGCAACGCTACAAAGGGAGAGAGCCAACAGCACTTGGTCAGAGCCCCGCCAGCCTCCTGCACCACGCCCCCCCCGGCACCGGCACCCTGCTGGGTCTCCTTGCACCAGCCAGCTCTTTGTTGCCCTCCCGCTGCTGCTGGTGCAGGCTGCCTGGGGACCGGGTCTGAGTGTCAGCCCCAGGGGAGGCTGAGGGATGCCATACAGGGTTTTGCAGGCTGGCCTGTCTCCAGGGCAAGCCAGCCTGCAAAACCCTCCAGGAGAAGCAGCAGCTCTGCAGGGAGAAGGAGATCTCTGGAAGGTTCTGCACTCCCCTGTCCCTGGCAGCGGGACCAGTCCGGGGGACCCGGAGCGCAAGCGATGGCAGCCCCAGCCCCGTACCTGTCACATGACAGCGAGCAGCCCAGCAGGGTTCTGACCACCTCCTCACTGTACTGGTTGCCCAGCACGAGAAGGGTTCTCAACACCTCCTTCCGGGACAGCGGCTCGCTGATGGAGTCCAGGTTCTTGTAAATGCTCATCACAGCTTCCGACACCTGGAAGGGAAATGAGGAGATGGGGGCCTCGGCTTCCTCGCACTGCTATTGATCTGGGGTGCCAGGGACCTGCTGCACCTGAAAGCCATCTGCCCTCCCAGATCCTCTTTGCCAGCCCCAGACCTAGAGCATAGGACCAGTTCCCAGCCTATCGATTCACAGACTGCAAGGCCACAAGCGGCCATGGTGATCACCTAGACCAGGGGTCTCAAACTCAAATGACCACAAGGGCCACATGAGGACTAGTACATTGGCCCGAGGGCCGCATTACTGACACCTCCCCTCCGCCGCCCTCGGCCCCACCCCCACTCCACCCCTTCCATGAGGCCCCACCCCTGCCCCGCCTCTTCCCACCCCTTCCCTGCCCCCATTCCAACCCCTTCCCCGAAATCCCCACCCCAACTCCGCCCCCTCCCTGCCCCCAGGGGGTGCAGGAGGGGTGTGGGGTGTGGCAGGGGGTCAGGGCAGGGGATTGGGGTGCAAGAGGGGTGCAGCAGGGGGCTCAGGGCAGTGGATTGGGGTGCAGGAGGGGTGCAAGGTGCGTCAGGCGGCTCAGGGAAGGGGGTTGGGGTGCAGGAAGGGTGTGGGGTGCGACTAGGGTGACCAGACGTCCCGATTTTATCGGGACTGTCCCGATATTTCCTTGTTTGTCCCGCATCCCGACCGACATGCGGTCGGGACACTGGACAAACAAGGAAATGCCCCGGAGCCTGGAAGTGCTCGCACCCCCCCCGCCCCGACTCCGCCCCCTCCTCCCCCGATTGGCTCCCTCCCCGAATCCCCACCTCTTCCCCGGGCTCACCATTCCCCCTCCCTCCACAAGCGCTGGAGGGAGGCCCGGGAGACGCAGGGGAAGCGCGGGGCCGGGGTGAGTAACAGTCCGGTAAGTAACAAACCTAGGTAAACGCTGGGGGAGGGCAGGAGCGGGGGCTGCGAGGGGCTCGCGGGCTGCAGAAAATTACCTCGCGAGCCGCATGTGGCCCATGTGCCGCGTGTTTGAGATCCCTGACCTAGACTGACCCCCTCTCCCCCCCGCATTGCACAAGCCAGAGACCTGCCCCCCAATAACACCTAGAGTCTCCCATTGATGGGCTCCCCCAGCAGGGTGTTCTCACTGCAGCTCTTACCCTCTCCAACCTTGGGCCGGGGACCATCAGGATCTCATGCAGCATGTGCCTGGCCACCACCGAGTCATGGATGCTGGTGTCTCTCATGCTATCAATAGCAGTGCAGAGGAAGTCCATGCGCTCGGATCCGTTGAGGTACTTCCCAAACATCTGAAACAAACCCGCCAGTGAAACCACTTTTGCTGCCCAGCGCGGTTCCAGTCAGTGGCCGAGCAGCCAGGACTGGCCCAGCCAGGAGTGCAGGCAAACCCCACTCTGCCGGGACAGGGCTGGGTTACTGCACCTGGGCAGCACAGTATCCAGTCAGCAATCAGGAACTGCCGTGCATGGCAGAGGCCAGCCGGGCAGTGCACGGGGGCACAATACTGCACAGCACGGATACACTCTCTAGTTCTCAGCAGGGGCTGGCGCTGGTGCACAGATGCAATGATGCCTTTTGTTGCATTAATCTCTGGGGAAGCTCCCACCACGCCTGACAAGGAGCTGGGATCAGGTTTGGATGAGCCCCAGTGCATCTTGGGATGTGGCATGTAGGGAGGCATATTGGGCTGCATTAGTAGAAGCATTGCCAGCAGATTGAGGGAAGTGATTATTCCCCTCTAACCTATGGGCAGGTAGCATATGTGGGCATTTGGCCCAAGGAGCTACTGGCCCTCGGAGACCAGGAGGCCAGAGGGGCTGAACTGGTGGAGCCAAGGGAGACAGCGAGGTACATAGAGGAGACTTTTAGGGACACAGTAGAGTGGTCCCACCCCCAGTCTGACAGCCTCTGTGCTGCTGAGGAGGGTGAAAGTTTCGGGGAAGGAGAACATCGAGCTAGAGCAGAGGGAGACGATCCCATAGTTGGGACCCACCTTCCAGATGAAGTCATGATGTCCTCTCAAATTGAGGTAGGAACCCCAGTTACAAAGAAAAGCCTGGTAATAATAATGGGGGATTCAATCAATAGACATATAAGCAGTTTGGTTTGTGATGGCTGGGAGAACCACATGGTAAATTGCCTGCCTGTTGCAAAGGTTGCAGCTCTCACGAGACATCCAGACAGACTTATGTGCCCTGTGGTATGTAACCTAGCGTTTAAATCAGCCTCTGTATGAGATAGCTAACGTGACAGTGAATTTTAAAAAAGTCTCCAGATGTGATCCCTGGTAAGCCTGACTTCAGTACCAGGCAAATTGTTGAAACTATAGGAAAGAACAGAATTATCAGACACGTCGGTGAACACAATTTGTTGGGGCAGAGTCAACATGGCTTTTGTAAAAGGAAATCATGCTTCACCAATCTACTAGAATTCTTTGAAGGGGTCAACAAGAATGTGGAGAAGGGTGATCCAGTGGATATAGTGTCCTTGGACTCCTTTGACAGGGTCCCTCACCAAAGGCTCTTAACCAAAGGAAGCTGTCATGGGATAAGAGGGAAGGTTCTCTCATGGGTCAGTGGTTAAAAGATAGGAAGCAAAGGACAGGAATAAATGGTCAGTTTTCGCAGTGGAGAGAGGTAAATAGCAGGGTCCCCCCCAAGGATCTGTGTTGAGACCGGTGTAGTTCAACATATTCATAAATGATCCAGAAAAAGGGGTAACCAGTGAGGTGGCAAAATTTGCAGATGATACAAAATGACTCAAGATAGTTAAATCCAAAGCAAACTGCGAAGAGCTACAAAGGGAGTTCACAAAACTGGGGGACTGGGCAACAAAATGGCAGATGAAATTCAATGTTGATAAATGCAAAGTAATGCACATTGGAAATCATAATCCCAATTATATATACAAAATTATGGGGTTTAAATTACCACTCAAGAAAGAGATTTTGGAGTCATCGTAAATAGTTCTCTGAAAACATCCACTCAACGTGCAGTGGCAGTTAAAAAAGCAAACAGAATGTTGGGAACCATTAGGAAAGGGATAGATAATAAAACAGAAAAATATCATAATGTCTCTATATAAATCCATGGTGCGCCCACACCTTGAATACTGCGTGCAGTTCTGGTCGCCCCATCTCAAAACAGATATACCAGAACTGTAAAAGGTGCAGAGAAGGGCGACAAAAATGATTAGGGGGATGGAACAGCTTCCATATCAGGAAGGATGAAAAAGACTGGGGGCAAGTCTACACTTCAAACAGTGTATCGCCTGTCGGAGAATAACAGAGTTCTCACTCTTTTGGTTGGGTACAGCACACGCCGTAGCTGCACTGGCGCTGTAGCATTTAAGTGAAGATGCTCCTATGCCAACAAGCTCTTAATCCACCTCCCGGAGAGGCGCTAGCTAGGTCAGTGGGAGAGGTGCTCCTGCGACAGGGGTGTGGATTTTTCACACCCCTGAGCAATGTCGTTATAACAATATAGGTCTGTAGTATAGACCTGGGACCATTTAGTTTAGATAAGAGATGACTAACGGGGGATATGAGAGAGGTCTATAAAATCATGACTGGTGTGAAGAAAGTGAATAGGAAAGTGTTATTTACCCCTGCACATAACACGAGAACTACGGGTCACTTTATGAAATGAATAGGCAGCAAGCTAAAAACAAACAAAAGAAGGTATCTCTGCACACAATGCACAGGCAACCTGTGGAAATTGTTGCCGTGGGATGTTGTGAAGGCTAAAAGTATAATTGGGTTCAAGATAATCAGGGCATGCAAACCCATACTCTGCATGTCCCTAAACCTCTGACTACCAGAACCTGGGATTAGATGTCAGGGGATGGATCACTCAAAATTTCCCTGTTCAGTTCATTCCCTCTGAAGCATGAGGCACTGGCCACTATCAGAAGACACAATACTGGGCTAGATTAACCATTGGTCTGAGTCAGTATGTCCATTCTTATGTGAGTTATGAAGAGTAGAATATAGCTAGGGGAAGCTAAAGACATCAGGGGAAACTCCATGGCTTGCAGGACTAAGGATAATAAGGAGGTTTTTTTAAAAAAGTGATTTAGGAACAAAAGAAATCTTAGCAGTGGTGTAGGCTCATTACTAGATGGAGACTGTTTAAAAGGTTGCAGAAAAGGCAGAAGTGTTCAAGAAATATGTTTTCCGTGTTTGGAAACCCCATGTCAGTGTATTTAGGAAGGACAAGGGTCTCCAGGGCTCTTACATTTTAGCTGCAGCATGAAGGAGTAGAGGTGGTAAAATGCCTCCATAGACGATCGGCAGATCTCCTGCTCCGGATGGCACAGAGTGACACACCCCACCAGCTGGCCCAGGACTCTGAACTTCTCCGCTTCCTGATGGAGAGAGGGCGCAAAGGGAGTCACTCGCCCCTGCAGGCCTAGCGCAGCGTGTCCCCCTGGCATTGCCCTAGCAATGGGTTAGAACTGGGGGAGGCAAAGCCCAGTGCAGAGAGACTGGGGACAATGAGAGCAGGAGGAGCCGTGGGGCCCATCACCAGGGGCTGAGGAAAGCTCAGCAGGGACGGGGAAATCTGGTCAGCAAAGTCAGGAAACCTTGCTCCCGAGTGGGGACCCGGGTAACGAATGAACTAACGTCCAGTCTCCATCTCAAGGGCATGCGCCTAATCCCAGCCCCTTCTCCCATCCCCCACCCTCCATTGACCTCAGGCCCAGGAGCTTGGGGTCACCTTGGACTCCTCTGCTCTGCATCCCGCCGCTCTCACTCCATCCTGGAGCTCTCCCTTCCTGCGCCATCCCAAGCCTGCCAGCTCTCTCCCGCCGGCTCTCTCCTGCAGCCTTGTCCTCTCATCTCCCCCTCCTGCCAGACCTTCCCTTGCCCCTCCTGCAGCACCTGCGCTGGCTCCCTGCTCTTCCCCACCTCGCACCAAACCCCTTGCCCTCCTCTCCAGGGGTCTGCACAGCCTCCCCACACCCACTCCCCAGTGCTCTGGCTCCTTTGGCCCCTCCCATCCCTTTCAGTGTGTCCCCTCCCGCCTCCCTCCTTCTGTTCTGCTGCCCCAGCCTCTGGGGGCACATCATCCAAACGCCCCCCTCCAGCTGCCGGAGGGGAGGCCCTGACACAGGGGGGATGGAGCAGCTGGAGCAGCTAAATGGCCCTGAGCACCCAGAGCAGGGGGCGTTCTTCTGCCAGCCTGGCAGGAGCTGATGCCAAAGCATCCCACGGGCAACTGACAAAGGGGGTGAACAGACACCTGGGTTCAGAGGCTGCTCTCAGGGCCATCCTGTGTAAATGCACTGACCCTGCGGAGCAGACTTTGGTGCTAGGGGAACAGCGGGGAGAGTCCTTGGAGACAGAATTATGGGGCTCGACCCAAAGCCCACTGGAGTCAGAGGACAGACCCATCGACATCAGTGCTCGGTAGATTGGACTCCTACCGAGGATCTTGCTGAATCACTATTCTAGGCCCGGGTTTTCCCTGCCAGGGAGCGCTGCACCGCGAGGCTGCTCAGTGCAGTTAGGAGGCGGCCAGGGTCACAGGCTGCTCACCTTGCATTTAGGTCGACAAGCCATGAATTTCATCAGGAAGGTGATCCTTTCCACTGCCCTCAGCCGCCCATGCACCTCCTTGGATGCGGTCCAGGGGAGCAGGACCTGAGAGAAACAAATTGGGACAAATTGCTGAGGAGAAGTACCAAAAAATAGCACAAGCACATAGGGAGAAAATCAGAAAGCTTAAGGCAAAAATGAGTTCTAACTGGCAAGGGACATAAAAGACAATCAGAAGCAGCTCTATAAATGCATTCGGAGCAAGAGAAAGACAAAGGAAAGTGAGGGGCCACTACTCAGCAGGGAAGGAGAGCAAATAATGGATGACACAGACAAAGCCAAGGTGTTTAATGCCCTTTTTGCTTCAGTTTTCACTAAAAAGGTTAATGGCGACTAGATGCTTAACACAATATTAACAACGAGGGGGAAGGAATACAGGCCAGACTCGGGAGAGAACAGGTAAAAGACAATTTAGGTCAGTTAGATGAATTCAAGCTGGCAGAGCCACATGATATTCACCCTAGATGGAGCTAGGCAAAGCAATCTCTGAACCGTTAGGAGGGCTGAGGTCCCAGAGGACTGGAGAAGGGCAGACACAGAACCTATCTTCAGAAAGGGGAACGAGGAGGCCCCAAGGAATTATAGACCTGTCAGCCTAACTTTGGTACCCAGAAAGATACTGAACAACTTATTAAACAGTTTGTAAGAACCTAGAGGAGATAATAGGGTGATAAGGAAGAGCACCATGGATTTGTCCAGAACAAACCATGCCAAACAAATCTAATTTCCTTCTTTGACAGGGTTACTTGCCTAGTGGATGGAAGGAGGCAGTATATGATGATGTATATGACGTTAGTAAGGCTTTTGACACAGTTCCACAAGACATTCTCAGAAGCCAACTAAGCCAGTATGATCCAGATGAGATTACTATAAAGTGGGTGCACAACTGATGGAAAGACCATACTCAAAGAGGAGTTATCACTGACTCGCTGGCAAAGTGGAAGGGTGTCTCAAGTGGGGTTCCCCAGGGGTGTGCCTGGGTCCAGTACTAGTCAATATTTTCATTAAGAACTTGGTTAACGGAGAGGAGAGTATGCTTGTAAAGTTTGCGGATGACACCAAACTGGGAAGGGTTGCAAGCACTTTGGAGGACAGATTAGAATTCAAAATGAGCTTGCTAAATTGGAGAGTTGGTCTCAAGTCAACAAGATGAAATTCAGTCAAAACAAATGTGACGTAATGCACTTAGGAAGGAAAAATCAAATGCATAAAAACAAAGTGAGGGATAACCGGCTAGGTGGCAGTACTGCAGAAAAGGATCTGGGGGTTATCATGGGTCTCACACTGAATAGGAATCAACAGTGTGATGCTGTTGTGAAAAAGGGAAATGTCATTCTGAGGTGTATTAGCTTCTAGCACTGTGTCCAGTTCTGGGCACCACGCTTTAAGAAAGATGTGAACAAACTGGGGCCAGTCCAAAGGACAGCGACAAAAGTGCTCAGCGGTTTAGAAAACCTGACCTGTGAAGAAAGGTTGAACAAACGGCATTTTCGTCTTGAGAAGACGGAGGGGGCACCTGGTAACAGTCTTCAAATACGTTAAGGGCTGTTATACAGAGGATGGTGACGAATTGTTCTCCATGTCCCCTGAAGGTAGGACAAGAAGTAATGGGCTTAATCTGCAGCAAGGGAGATTTACGTTAAATATTAGGAAAAAGTCTAAGGGTGGCTAAGCACTGGAACAGGTGACCTAGGGAAGTGGTGGACTCCCCATCACGGAGGTTTTAAAAAACAGGCTGGACAAACACTCATCAGGGACGGTCTAGGAATGCTTGGCCCTGCCTCAGTGCAGGGGATGGAATAGATGACCTCTTGAGATCCCTTCCAGCCCTGCACTTCTGTGTTCCCTCTTCCCAGGCTCTGGAATCGAGGAGACCGAATCTCTGTCAAGGACATTTCCCTCTTTTTGGAGCACAAACCACCCACAGAATCTACTTCCTGTGGCCCCAGAACTAGAACGTTGGGGGAATCTTGCTCTGGGCTCTGGCCAGGTTGGTGGGGCCCATGGTGAACACAAATGAATGCCAGGGTCAGATGGGGGCTCAGTGGAGAACACGGCAGATCCTGCACTCCTCCACCCCCACCCCGTGCAGACGTTTTTCAGATATAGTGGGGGCACTTGGCCCTCCAGCCCAAGAACCTTTGTATAGAACGTACTTTGAGGAGCCAAAGGCACCGGGGGGGGGGGGGAGAGGAGGGGGGAGTGTCCCATGCTTGTGATTAAATGGAGTCTTGGTCCCTGAGCCCCACCCCAGCTACAGGACTAGTCCCCTTCCTGCCCCCACGCCTCCAGACCTCCAAGATCTTCTCCACCACCAGAAGTTTGGGCTCCTGATCCTCACACACCAAGGCCTTCAGCATCTGATCCATGGCTCTCAGAGTCTGTGTGCAGAGCAGAGGAGACACCAGAGCAAGTGGCGTTACCCAGCCAGGAGATGAACCAATGCCCTGGCATGTGACACCCCCCAGGCCACGGCAGCCCCTGGTATTCCAGCTCACCCACTCACTTGTACCCACAGGGGACCTACTGCAAACTCCTGGCAACAGGACACCACCTGCCTTTGCTGTCCCCAGAAAGGCCACTGCATGCAGTCTAACCCACTGGAAGAGTCAGAAAGGACTGCACATTTGGAGGGGAGATTTCCAGCCAAGCTTCGGTTCCCCTGGCCTGTGTGCGTCTGAAGCAGCCGATCGCAGGCCTGTGCCCCCAGCCACACACTGGGGATGAATGTGCTTGTGAAGGGAGTGTCTGTTCCCCACTAATTGTCGGTGCATGTGAAGGAGAAATGCCTACTACTGCTACCCTATGAGGGAGTTACTCCTTTATCTGCAGCGGTGGGGCCTGTGCTTTGGTGCTGCAGGTCCTGAGCTGAAGTCCTGCCGAGGAGCTGTGATTATTACACTCATGTGCCAGTGCCAGGTTACCCAGGGGACAGGTACACGAGCGACCGGCAGGATTCCCACTCAGTTTGGGGCGGCTCTGCGTGGCCGGTTTGGGGCTTACCTTGGTGTAGAGAGCAGCCTCCTTGCCCTGCATGGTCTCTGCTGGAGGCAGGGAGAAGACGCTGGAGAAGCAGGTGGCGAGCAGGCTGGATTGTTCCAGGCCCTGCAGCGGTGGCTTCACTTTGCTAAGAGAAGAGACACGTGGGGATTGGAGGGCTGAGGCGGGACTGATGCGCTAATGTTGGCGTCAGGCTCCCAGGACATGGAAACACCTGAGGGGGCTCCAACTGGGGGGTGGCAGATGAGAACAGGTCAGGGGGCGGTGGAGGGAGCTGGTGCTGCCTTCTCTCAAGTCTCAACAGGCAGGGACTTAGTGTAGTCTGCAGCTGTCTGCTGTGACCCCACCAGGACTCACCAGCTGGGACAGAGATTGCTGCGCTTCGCCGAGAAACGACATCCCGCAAACGGCACGGACGGGAGACTAGAGCCTGCTGGCACCAAAGTGCCTCTGAACCAAGTGGCCACAGTGCAAAGGAGCCTGCCAGTCCTGTCCCGCTGGGGGCAAAGAGACCCTCCCACCAGAGCCATCTGCACTGCGGCTGCACAGTCCGGGCCAGCAGAGAGATGCTGCATCAGCCCGCAGCAGGGCAGAATCCAGGCAGGGATCCAAGCCCTGCCCCTTGCCCAGAGCTCTCAGCCTGCTGGACAGGGCACCCAGCTGTGTGCAGGGGGGCAGGAAGGTGGGGACAGCCCAGACCGCATTAACCCCTTCACCCACACTGCCAGAGCATGGCCCCAGCACATGCAATGAGGTGCCAGGTGACTACTTGTCCCCTGCAGGACAGAGCCGCGCCCCTCGTGGCAGGTGGCAGCCAGTGAGGAACAGCTACGCCCACTGCTGACCCAAATCACCCCCCTCCGCCCCAGCAGAGACGGGATCGTGGCCAATGCCGGCGCCTGCCCCGCTGTCAGGAAGCCAGTGCCCAATGGGGAGAGCCGCTCCAGCGCCTGCCCTGCCTCCCGCTCCCATTCCTGGGGAACCTATTGAGCCAACAGCGAGAGCCCAGCTCCAGCCCGCAGCATCTGCCACCTCCGGACGCCTGTTGGGCAGGCTTCTGGGAAGCTCAGAGCAGGGCACCAGCGGCGCTGAGAGAGAGCCCCCCATGGCACAGGCAGTGCCACGGGCCAGGGCTCAGCCTGCCCAACTTCTCAGCCACAGGGGGTCGCTGAGCTGCCGCTGTGACGCAGCTGGCACAGCTGGCAGTGACTTCGGTTGCTCCGCTCCAGCAGCACCCAACTGCCCCTCTCCCCCAGAGCCATCGCCTGCGGGGTCCCAGAGGGGACCAGTCCTAACCCCCTCACTCCCTCCCCCACATCTTCATAAGGCCACGTGGAGAGGTCGCCAGGCACCGAAGTATCCTCCACCATCTATCTACCCACTGGTGCCAGCCCACATGCACCAGCACCATCATCTGGTGCCACGTGCCCGGCGGAATCAGAAGATGGGGGAGGAGCAGAGGGGGGAATGCCCTGGAGAACTGGCCATGCCAAGAGGCTGGCGTGTCTGGCTGCACACAGCACTGGCTGGGGCTGGGCCGGGCAGGCTGGTACCTCAGCTCCATGATGGCGAGCATCGCTTGCTGACGCACCATGTTGGTCAGGGAGTCGACGGACTCATGATGAATCAGCTCCTGGGGAGACAATGTGGGGAAATGCCAGCCGGGCTCCAAGCTCCTGCAAGGCTCCGACTGGGGAGCAAAGCGCAGGGCCTGCAACATGTGGGCTCGGCAGCCAGGTTGTCCTACTGCGGACTTGATGGTGTGCAGGGCTCCAGCCGGGGAGCGCAGTGCAGGGCCTGTGGTCAGTGCCCCAGTGTCACGCGCCAGTGCACTGAAAGGCTCCATCAGCATTAGCACCCAGGGACACCACCTGAGATCAGGCCCCCTTGTGCCCGGTGCTGCACACACACAGTGAGAGCCAGTCCCTGCCCCAGAGAACTCACGAGCTAACTAGAAGAGACAAGGCATAGGAGGGAAACTGAGGCACAGAGGGGGAAGTGACTTGCCCAAAGTCTTACTGCAGAACTGGGAGTAGAACCCAGGTGTGCTGAGCCCCAGCTCACTGGACCACCCACCAGCCCACGCTGTCCCACGTTCAGGGAAGGGAGGTGACCTCTGGAAAGCTTTCTGCAGTGCTGGAGAGCAAAGACTTCGAGCAAAGACTACGGAGCAGATTTGTTGCTAGTTCCCTAGTGGGCACTGGCTGCAGAGTGTTGGGGCTCTAGGCAGGGAGACTGGCGTATACAGAGTGACCCGGTGACTTGGGAAGCTGGGTGCAAGGGAACAATCTACATTTCCATACAGTTATATGTTTAGGAACAAAGAATGCAGGCCACACTCACAGCATGGGGGGCTCTAACCTGGGAAGCGGTGACTCTGGAAAAGACTTAGCAGTCAGGGTAATCAGCTGCCCATGAGCTCCCAGTGCGACGCTGGGGCCAAAAGGGCTAATGCCATCCTGGGCTGTAGAAACAGGGCAAACTCCAGTTGTTAGACAGGTTATTTTCCCTCTGTATTTGGCACTGGTGCAACCGCTGCTGGGATCCTGTGTCCAGGTCCGGTGTCCACAATTCAAGGAGAATGTTGATAAATTGGAGAGGGGTCAGAGAAGAGCCACAAGAGTGATTGGAGGATTGGGAAACATGCCTTATAGTGAGAGACTCAAGGAGCTCAATTAGTTCAGCTGAACGAAGGGAAGGTTACAGGGTGACTTGATGACAGTCTGTAAGTACCTACACGGGGAGCAAATATTTGATAATGGGCTCTTCAGTCTAACAGACAAACGTCTAACACGATCCAATGATTGGCAGCTCAAGTTAGACAAATCTGCAGAGATCTCCAGGCCAATCACTAAACCCGCCAGGTAACACAGCCCTAGTGTGTGTTTTACTCACCTTTATCTTCTCCAGTAGCAGGGCTTTGCTGATCATATTTATTTCTGGGCTCCTGGCCCCGATGGCTCTGCTGAGGCTGATGACTGAATTCAAAAATTTCATTTTCTGGGCCTCGTCCTACGCCCCGCAGAGATTAGACACAAACAGGAAGGTTAGCGTGGAAAGGAGCTGCCAGTGGGAGAGATGTTAGAAAGCTTCCTCCCAGTGCCGCTCAGGCTTTGATATGCCGAATGGCAGAAGGCCATTCATCTGGTAACAGGAGTGACTATCTGGGGAGGGCAGGGCAGCTCTGTGTGAAACCAGACTAGAGAGGGAGCAGAACTCACGGGGTAGGTGTCCCAAGAGGAACTGCAACATGGGGGCTAGGCAGCCAGACAGTGTTACTGGGGGCTTGACAGAGTGGGAGGAACAGCTGGGTGGGACACCCTGACACCCCAATATTCGCCACTGTCATGTCATTAGGATATGTTTTGTACAAAGTACGTATTGTAAGGTATCATTCTAAAAGTCTTTATCTGCTAGACATTAATGTCTCATTGGATTGTATGTGCTATCATTGTAGGTGAAGTTATGAAGTTCAGCTACGTCTGTGTTCCTGAAACGCGTTGTGAGGCTCAAAACAGCCTTTCAGGTACAACAGTAAAAACGCCAAACAATGGCTTATTGAGGAAATGCACATAAGCAGCAGGGTTACCCCAGGAACTGTCCACAATAGAAACCTCTCCGAGAGAACGCTACACAATGGGAACTGTTGGACCCAGGTCACAGCAAAAGAGTTTTCCAGCGGGTGGGAAGAGGAGATAAAAGGGGAACAATGACATCAGAGGGACCTCACGCTCCCTGCAATAAGACACCTGGAAACACCTGAGGGACAAAGATTGAACTATGAGAAGTGATGGTCCCAGGCTGGAGAGAGATTCCTAGCCTATGTAAGAAAACCTGGGAAATCCAAGCTGCAAAGCCAAGGCAGCTTGTGCCTTAAGACTCTGCCCACCTGTTTATCACTCAGGGTGAGAATTTGCTCATGTAGAGCCTATCTATCCAGTGTGGAAAGCTTAGTTTGCGTGTTGTGTTTATTTACTAATGCAATCTGCTTTGTACCGTTTGCTATCTCTTATAACCACTTACAATCTACCTCTTGTAGTTAATAATCTTATTGCTTGTTTATACCATAACCCAGTTTGTGCAATTAGTAACTGGGGGGAGGGGCAAAGAGTTGTGCATATCTCTCTCCAAATGGAGGGAGGGGGCGAATTTCATAAAACCTTTGGGTCTGTGCTCCAAAGGAGGTGGGCACCAGAGTACTGGGACAAGCCCTTTCACCTGAGTCTTCCCAGAGCTGATCTCAGTGTCTCTGTCTTTCTGCAGCTGGGCGTGGCCCTGCCTGAGTGTATGGCTGGAAGAGGCTTGTGAGCCTAGCCCAGCAAGACAAGGAAAAGGGGGCCCAGGCTGGCAGAACAGGTGGGCTCGGTGGTATCCCGGTACAGCAGGTGGCACCTCAAAGGGGGGCAACCCGTCACACTAGGGACTGACCAAATCCAGTGGGCACAAGTCCACAAGGGGCTGGAAATTGAAGCTAGACAAATTCAGACTGGAAATGTACGTTTTTAACAGAGAAAGTAATAGACCAATGGAACAACTGAGCAAGGGGCATGGTGGGTGACCTTTTGTAACTCAAGACGGGACTTTTTAAAATGCTGTAGTTTAAACAGGAATTATTTGGGGGCAGTCCCTGGCCTGTGTTATACAGGAGGTCACAGTGGTTCCGTCTGGCCTTAGAATCCATGCATCATCTGGAGAAGGGCAGATGTGCATGTGGACAGGGCACTAGCTGACAGGTCAGAGGAGGGCTCTTGGTACCTGTTCATTGCCCTTCAGAAAGGCGTCTATGCAGTCCAGGGCCTCTTTCTCCTTCCAGTCTGGCCCCTTAAAACAGGAGGTGCTACATGGGCATGGTGAATCTGATCAAAGACAGAGCAGTGGTAATACCTGGGTCTGTCAAGCTGCAGTCTGGGTGACAGAGATCTTAGAGAAAACCCTTGCCCCCACTCCCGCCCCAGCAGGGGAGCAGCCCCGATGCACGGCAGGGTCTGGCACAGCCATCCCTGGCTTCCCCACCTCTTTGCTGCCCAGCCCAGCAAAGACCCAGTCGGAGCCCTGGTTCCCAGCGGCCACCCCACTTCCCCGCCCAGCATGCAGGCTCAGTCTGGGGATTTGGGGAACGCCACACCTGGAAGGAGGGACGATGTCAGGCCATGAGGGGTGTCCCCACTCTCCGGGCCATTGCTGGAGGGGGCAGAGGGACTGGGAGTGAATCGGTCTGGTCCTTGCGGCAGGAGAGGGAACAGCTGCCCAGTCTGCATGGGATATGGGGACCCAGGGCCTGCCCGTTCTGCTTGTTCTGACTGCCTCTCCTGCCACCAACAGCCAGCCAGAGCCACTGGGTGTAACCTGGGCAGGCACTGGGCTCCCATCGTCAACACTCCCCCCAAATGCCCTGTGCTGCGACATGCGACAAAGGAGCCAGCAGATGGGGCTGCAACATCAGGGAGCATCTTATGCTCTGGCCGGCGCCCTGCAATCCTAGGCTTTAACAACCCACCGTGCACCAAGCATCCCCTTCGACTGGTGGAAAACATCCTCCGACCCTGCAGCGTGACAGAGCGGGGTGGGCGATTCAGTCAGTCTCCACCTGATGCTTCTGCCGCTATGCCCCGATCAACTTTAGTGGCTGCAGCTGCTGCCAGCAGGAGGGGCCATTCCCCCCCCCCGCCTGGGTTTTCCTGTCTCTCCATCTCATGGCAACCCAGAGCAGTACAAGGTCTATGGAGCCTTCTCCCCCCAATGACACCCTAGTCTTGCCCCCCACCCCCCACAGGGTCCAGGCCCCACCCCAATGCAGGGCCATGGCCCCAGCCATTTTTGCAGCCCCCTCCGCCCACCCAGAAGGCGCCCGCTCACCGGCACGGAAGGGCTGAAGCACACACAGCTCCTGCTGCTGCCATAGCCTCTTCCCCCAACTCTTCCTTGGGGGAGGCTTTGTCTCCTCCCAGGCGCGCCTGGGCTTTGGGGGGCCCTCCTCAGCCATCCTACAAGAAGCCAGAACAAGGCATTGCTTGTGAGTGACGAGAAGTGATTGCCCCGTTCAGCATCAGGGCCAGCCCAGTTATTTCTGTCCCACTACCACCTACAGATGCCAGCTGAGCTCAGGGCCCTGTTGCACCAGGTGCTGCAGACAATCGCTGGGCTGTAGGGCTCAGACTCTAACTAGCCAAGGCAGCCAGCAGGGAAACAAGGGAAGGGATGTACTCAGTCACCCAGGATTAGAACCCAGGTCTCTGAACTCCCAGGCCAGCGGCCCATCCCACAGGCCAAATGGCCTCCTCTGGGTCACTCCCACCTCTCCTTCTCCTGGTTCACAAGCTGCACAGCAGACAGGCTGGATCCAACCACTCAGGATTCTTCCTGCCCAATGAAATGACCCTGATCCCTTCCCCCAGGAATATTGGGGCCGTGGCAGTTCGCAGGTGGGCGAGGCCAGAGGGGTGGGGGAGGTGGGGCGGGCTCGTGAGCAGCAGGAGTTGCTCAGACACACCCGTGAAGGGGCAGGAGCAGAAGGCAGGAGAGCGGCAGAGAGGCTGGTACCTTCTCATCCAACCTCGGTGTGGCTGGCGATGCAATGGAAAAGCTGAGGCGGGCAATAGAAGATTCTCCTGCCTGGAGTCGGAGTGGGCAGATGCTGGCGTGTATATGGGCCACCCACTTTCTGCTGCGGGTGGCAGAGCTGAAACAGCTGGATCAGCTTTCCCAGCGGCACGTGCCAGCTCTCGCTCTGCCAGAGCCAAGCCTGGCAATGAGGGGATGAGGCTGTGCCAGCCAGCAGGGGGCGTGTCACAATGGGCAGGCGAGTCACAAGCCAGTCGATGTGTGACTGCCCAGCCATGGGCTGCCCCAGCCCAGACTAGTTCTGGCCTGGCCGGGGCTTTAGAGCCTCTCCTTCCCCACCGGGGTCATGGGAGGGACCTTCCGCTCCCCACAGTCACAGACTTTAGGCCGGAAGGGACCGCTGGGCTCATCTAGTCCCAGGTACTGCAGACCCCAGGCCAGAGCCCCTCCCCGCATCCATACAGCTGGAGCCGGAGGGGGTCTCCGGATCCCCGAGTGGGAGAATCAGTTCCATCCCGGTTCCTCCTCCTTGTGACAGTGCAGAACGGGGGTTCCCGAACGCTCCCCTCCCCCAGCTCCCAGCCCACGCGGGCGGCTCTTTGCGCCTGCCCAAGCTGCTGGGAGCCTTGGCCATAGGATGTAAAATGGCCCCATCTCTGCTTCCCCTCCCACCGCAGCAACAACACAGAAACTGCTTTCATAGCACCCCCCTGCCTCCCAGCCCAACTGAGTCTCAGGCCTTGCTAGCCGCTCAGTGCCATGGCAGCCCCAGGAGATGATTGCTGCAGGAGTCTTGGCCCAGGGGGACGCAGTGACTCCTAGAAGCAGGGAGAGCAGCGGCACCAGAGATCAGGGAGGTCTGGCAATGCCAGTGGCTGGCTGGGGTCTGAGAACCCAGGCACCCAGAGCAGACTGTCAAAGGCCAAACCCCTCTCACCACCAATTCTGTAGCTCCCCCTTGCTTTTGGTCTGTCTTAGGCACCATCCTGGCCCTCATCCCCGTGGCATCAGAGCACTGTCCAACCTCGATTGCATTTATTCTAAACTCCCCCTGCAGGGCAGGGCCTGGCTGTTACCTCCACTGAACAGACAGGGAACTGCAGCACAGAGGGAATAAGGGATTTGCCCGAGGCCACGCAGAGCATGTGTGGCAGAGCTGGGAATTGACTATGGGTCTCCTGGGTCCCAGGCTGGCACCTTCTCTTCCAACCTCCTGCCCCCTTTGTCCCTGGTTCAGGGTGAGCTGTGAGAGCTCTCTGGAGCACAGGAGCTGGCTGGTGCCCAGATGGAACTACATTGCCTATTGCACATATCTCGCTTTTCCCGAACATTGAGTCTGCTGCTACAACCATACCAGGGCCCGCCAGGATCCTTGCAGCTGGTCAGTGCTAAGTTGTGAACTGTGCTAGGTAGGGAAGACAAAATAGATCTTCCATCACTAGCACAGCTCTGTGTTATTGGGGACTCACTGCTGGCTCAACCCAACCAGCCTTCCTCACACAGAGCCTGTAAATCCTCCAGCCCTGCTGTTCTCCTTTGTATTTCGGCAGTGCCCAGAGGGCTCAGTCCCGGATCAGGGCCCCGCGGTGCTAGACATTGTACACACACAGCCCGATTCCCCCCACGCTGGGTCTCCTGAATGGCTCCTGCCCGAAGGCGGGACGGCTCTATTCCTCACCCAATGTCTCCTGCTGGCAGAGATGCTCTGAGAGACGTCTACGCTCTGGGTCTCTGGGCTTCCCGGGCTGGGAGGCAAGCGTGGCTGTCTCCGGGCGGTTCTGCTGACTCTCCAGGAGCTGCGCTTCAGGTGTCCTAATGCAGCCCTAGTCCTCTTGAGTGCTCAGGGGGACTGTCCTGGCATCGGATTGTCCTGGTAAATAGAACAATGGCTCCTGGCACCCTGAGAATGCCTGTTCCCCCGGCAACCTCAGTGCCATTTCCTATGGAAGTGATGGTGTCAGCAAAGGTGATGGAGGTGGTCAGGCCTAGTGGTTGGAGCTGGACTCAGGGGGCGGGGCAGGGCATGGGTGGAGCAAGGCTGGAGCGAGACCAGGGCTGGAGTAGGACTAGGAACAGGGCTGGAGCAGGCTCAGCCTGTTGCCTATGTCAGGCAGGAGCAAGTTCCTAGCCCTGGAGTGATGTTGAGCAGACTGAGCTGCTGCTGTGAGACTGATATACCTGCTCTGGGAGACACAAGGCCAGTTCCTGGCTTGTGGATTAGCTGGAGCCCAGCACAGGAGGGAATCAGCACCTTACAGATGGCTCCTGGGACGCTTGGCTCCCGACCCCGCTGGGTATTGACATGTCAGGTGCAGGGGGCGAGGTGCAGCGCCAGGGAGGAGATTGGGGAGGCAGGAGCACTGAGGAGGGGCTGAGTGGGCAGGTGCTGAGGAGCTGCGGCCGGCTGGCCAGCAGAGAGGAGGAGCAGCAGCTCGGCTCTGGAGGGCCCAGCTGCAGCTCCACACAGGGCGCTGCCAGAGCCTGGCAGGCGGCTGGCTGAAGTGGCACTTTGTGATCTGGCCGGGCGGGAGCTAGCTCCCCACAGCTGAACGCTCCGCAGCGCCGGTGGATTCAGATCCAAACCAGGATCTGGCTCCAAATTCACAGCTGGCCCCTTCTCCCGATCTGGAGCAGCCCGCATCGTGTGGGGGTGTTGATTTCACAAGAGAATGGGCTTCCCACAGACTCTCCAACTCCCTCACTGTGACGAAGTGGGACTGTTCTTAATGTTTCCTCTGAATACTGTAGGGGTGCCTCAGCTTCCCCTATGCATTTCTTAAGTCTCTAGGTAGGAGGATAAAGGCCAGTGTGCATAAATGGCCAACACTCTGTCTCCTAGCAACTAATGGCCGGAGCCCTTTCCCCCTGGCAAAGGGATATCTAAAGGTGTTGGATAACAAAGATCAGGTGACCTCCTGGCCCTGGAAAGAGACAAAGTCCAGACAGAAGGGGCTGGAGAGTTTCAGTTTGGAGCTGGCTGGGGACGAGGAGTGAAGTGCAGATTTGGGTGTCTGGCTTACTGCCCCCCAACTCCCTCACTGTGAGGAAGTGGGACTGTTCTTAATGTTTCCTCTGAATACTGTAGGGGTGCCTCAGTTTCTCCTATGCATTTCTTAAGTCCCTAGGTGGGGGGATAAAGGGGCACTTGGTAGACATGCGCCGCCCAGCCAGGAGCCCGGGGAATGCTTGGTGTGGCTGGCGATGCAATGGAAAAGCAGAGGCGGGCAATAGAAGATTCTCCTACCTGGAGTCAGGAGTGGGCAGAAGCCAGCGTGTATATGGGCCACCCACTTTCTGCTACCAGTGGCGGAGCTGAAACGGCCGGATCAGCTTTCCCAGTGGCACGTGCCAGCTCTCGCTCTGCCAGAGCCAAGCCTGGCAGTGAGGGGATGAGGCTTTGGCAGCCAGCAGGGGGCATGTCACAATAGGCAGGTGAGTCACAAGCCAGCCAATGTGTGACTGCCCAACCCTGGGATGCCCCAGCCCAGATTAGTTTTGGCCTGGCCGGGGCTTTAGAGCCTGTCCTTCCCCACTCAGAGCAGACTGTCAAAAGCCAAACCCCTCTCACCACCAGCTGTGTAGCTCCCACTTGCTTTTGGTCTGTCTTAGGCACCATCCTGGCCCTCATCCCCGTGGCATCAGAGCACTGCCCAACCTCGATTGCATTTATTCTAACCGCCCCCTGCAGGGCACGGCCTGGCTGCTACCTCCACTGAACAGACAGGGAACTGCAGCACAGAGGGAATAAGGGATTTGCCCGAGGCCACGCAGAGCATCTGTGGCAGAGCTGGAAATTAACTATGGGTCTCCTGGGTCCCAGGCTGGCACCTTCTCTTCCAACCTCCTGCCCCCTTTGTCCCTGGTTCAGGGTGAGCTGTGAGAGCTCTCTGGGGCACAGGAACTGGCTGGTGCCCAGATGGAACTACATTGCCTATTGCACATATCTCGCTTTTCCCGAACATTGAGTCTGCTGCTACAACCATACCAGGGCCCGCCAGGATCCTTGCAGTTGGTCAGTGCTAAGTTGTGAACTGTGCTAGGTGGGGAAGACAAAATAGATCTTCCATCACTAGCGCAGCTCTGTGTTACTGGGGACTCACTGCTGGCTCAACCCAACCAGCCTTCCTCACACAGAGCCTGTAAATCCTCCAGCCCTGCTGTTCTCCTTTGTATTTTGGCAGTGCCCAGAGGGCTCAGTCCCGGATCAGGGCCCTGCAGTGCTAGACATTGTACACACACAGCCCGATTCCCCCCACGCTGGGTCTCCTGAATGGCTCCTGCCCGAAGGCGGGACGACTCTATTCCTCACCCAATGTCTCCTGCTGGCAGAGATGCTCTGAGAGATGTCTACGCTCTGGGTCTCTGGGCTTCCCGGGCTGGGAGGCAAGCGTGGCTGTCTCCGGGCACTTCTGCTGACTCTCCAGCAGCTGCGCTTCAGGTGTCCTAATGCAGCCCTAGTCCTCTCCAGCGCTCAGGGGCACTGTCCTGGCATCGGACTGTCCTGGTAAATAGAACAGTGGCCCCTGGCACCCTGAGAATGCCTGTTGCCACGGCAACCTCCGTGCCATTTCCTATGGAAGTGATGGTGTCAGCAAAGGTGATGGAGGTGGTCAGGCCTAGTGGTTGGAGCTGGACTCAGGGGGCGGGGCAGGGCATGGGTGGAGCAAGGCTGGAGCGAGACCAGGGCTGGAGTAGGACTAGGAACAGGGCTGGAGCAGGCTCAGCCTGTTGCCTATGTCAGGCAGGAGCGAGTTCCTGGCCCTGCAGTGATGTTGAGCAGACTGAGCTGCTGCTGTGAGACTGATATACCTGCTCTGGGAGACACAAGGCCAGTTCCTGGCTTGTGGATTAGCTGGAGCCCAGCACAGGAGGGAATCAGCACCTTACAGATGGCTCCTGGGACGCTTGGCTCCCGGCCCCGCTGGGTATTGGAATGTCAGGTGCAGGGGGCGAGGTGCAGCGCCAGGGAGGAGATTGGGGAGGCAGGAGCACTGAGGTGGGGCTGAGCGGGCAGGTGCTGAGGAGCTGCGGCCGGCTGGCCAGCAGAGAGGAGGAGCAGCAGCTCGGCTCTGGAGGGCCCAGCTGCAGCTCCACACAGGGCGCTCCCAGAGCCTGGCAGGCGGCTGGCTGAAGTGGCACTTTGTGATCTGGCACGGGCGGGAGCTAGCTCCCCACAGCTGAACGCTCCGCAGCGCCGGTGGATTCAGATCCAAACCAGGATCTGGCTCCAAATTCACAGCTGGCCCCTTCCCCCGATCTGGAGCAGTCCGCATCGTGTGGGGGTGGTTGATTTCACAAGAGAGGGGGCTTCCCACAGACTCTCCAACTCCCTCACTGTGACCAAGTGGGACTGTTCTTAATGTTTCCTCTGAATACTGTAGGGGTGCCTCAGTTTCCCCTATGCATTTCTTAAGTCTCTAGGTGGGGGGATAAAGGCCAGTGTGCATAAATGGCCAACACTCTGTCTCCTGGCAACTAATGGCCGGGGCCCTTCCCCCCTGCAAGGGGATAGCTAAAGGTGTTGGAGAACAAAGATCAGGTGACCTCCTGGCCCGGGAAAGAGACAAAGGCCAGAGAGAAGGGGCTGCAGAGTTTCAGTTTGGAGCTGGCTGGGGACGAGGAGTGAAGTGCAGATGTGGGTGTCTGGCTTACTGCCCCCCAACTCCCTCACTGTGACCAAGTGGGACTGTTCCTAATGTTTCCTCTGAATACTGTAGGGGTGCCTCAGTTTCTCCTATGCATTTCTTAAGTCTCTAGGTGGGGGGATAAAGGGGCACTTGGTAGACATGCGCCGCCCAGCCAGGAGCCCGGGGAAGGCTCGGTGTGGCTGGCGATGCAATGGAAAAGCAGAGGCGGGCAATAGAAGATTCTCCTACCTGGAGTCAGGAGTGGGCAGAAGCCAGCGTGTATATGGGCCACCCACTTTCTGCTACCAGTGGCGGAGCTGAAACGGCCGGATCAGCTTTCCCAGCGGCACGTGCCAGCTCTCGCTCTGCCAGAGCCAAGCCTGGCAGTGAGGGGATGAGGCTTTGGCAGCCAGCAGGGGGCATGTCACCACCCTCCTAGTGAAAAAGTTTTTCCTAATATCCAACCTAAACCTCCCCAACTACAACTTGAGACCATTACTCCTTGTTCTGTCATCAGGTACTGTAGATAAATCTCTAATAATTTTCATATGACTTTACATTGTGCCTCTTCATATAACCTTGTGGTGGGTCTACCCACGTGTGACCTCTGTTTTCATGGGACTTTGTATCAAAGCCTCATTTAGAAACTTTGCATTGCCCTTGGTATAATATTATAGCCCCTAAGGATAGAATAAGATCGAAGAAACATTTCTTTTTGCTAGCAGTAGAACAAGAGCTCTCCCCCCCGCCCCCCACTCTTAATCAATTGCCCTGTTGAATGAATGAGGTGTGGATGAGCAAGGCATGGAAGGCAGCACCTCCAGACAGCCTCAACTGTTGGAGAGGGGCTGGGAGCCAGACCCAAGGACAATAAAACGTGTCAAGTGGGCTCATTAAAGACAAGCAGACATACCGAAGGCTTCGAAGGTCTCGGGGGTTAGAAGCAAGCACCTTCTTTTGTAAACACCCTCTTTGCAGCATTGGGACAACACTCAAAAGAAAGCAGCACAAAGGACCAATGGACACAGACACAGAGTTTGAATCTGGTATAGATTTGCATAAGAGGAAAGCTGCTATAAAAGTGAGGTGTCTTGCAGAGGACCCCGGGTCTCGTCTTGTCAACATGGGAGCATCGATCCGGATCGGCAGAAGCCCGGCTCCAGCCCCTCCCCCATCTAACTCACCTGGCCAGTGAAGTTAAGGGGAGCAACTAATTGGTAACAACAAGACGGAGTGTGTTTGTGTGTGTGTGAGAGTGTAAGTGTAATATATTATATGCATATAATACAGTGTTAATGAATACATGTATTACTAATAAATGTGGCGTTTTGTCTTATTCCCCCTGAAAAGATCCTGTGCAGTACTTTAAGTACAACAGTACCACTGAGAACAGTCTAGATCCATCCTCTTTGGAACCCCCTTTCAGGTAGTTGAAAGCAGCTATCTAATCCCCCCCTCATTCTTCTCTTCTGCAGACTAAACCATCCCAGTTCCCTCATCCTCTCCTCATAAGTCATGTGCTCCAGACCCCTAATCATTTTTATTGCCCTCCGCTGGACTCTTTCCAATTTTTCCACATCCTTCTTGTAGTGTGGGGCCCAAAACTGGACACAGTATTCCAGATGAGGCCTCACCAATGCCGAATAGAGGGGAATGATCACGTCCCTCAATCTGCTGGCAATGCCCCTATTTATACAGCCCCAAATGCCGTTAGCCTTCTTGGCAACAAGAGCACACTGTTGACTCATATCCAGCTTCTCGTCCACTGTAACCCCTAGGTCCTTTTCTGCAGAACTGCTGCCTAGCCATTCGTTCCCTAGTCTATAACAGTGGATGGGATTCTTCCGTCCTAAATGCAGGACTCTGCACATGTCCTTGTTGAACCTCATCAGGTTTCTTTTGGCCCAATCCTCTAATTTGTCTAGGTCCCTCTGTATCCTATACCTACCCTCCAGCGTATCTACCACTCCTCCCAGTTTAGTGTCATCTGCAAACTTGCTGAGAGTGCAGTCCATGCCATCCTCCAGATCATTAATGAAGATATTGAACAAAACTGGCCCCAGGACCGACCTTTGGGGCACTCCACTTGAAACCGGCTGCCAACTAGACATGGAGCTGTTGATCACTACCCGTTGAGCCCGACAATCTATGGGTTCTATCTCTGGCTTTGGGATGAAAGTGGGGGTCCAATGGGTTAGAGCAGGGGGACTGGGAGTCAGGACTCCTGGGTTTCTATGCTTGGCTTGGAGAGGGGTGTGGGATCTAATGGTTAGATGGGGAGAGGGGGCAGGAGCTTTTCCCTGGTAGGCAGCTGGGTGGAGTGAACTGTGAGCATCTCAGCTCTGTTCCTAGCAAACATGTGTCTGAAGCACAAAATCAATACCCCGGAGGTATTAACCAGGGCAGGTTGAACAGGCCATGGAGACAGAGCTCTCCTCTGCCCCCTAGAGGGGGGCATTAGCAGGGAAGCCAGGGCAGTGGTTCTCAAACTTTTGTGTTGGTAACTCCTTTTACACAGCAAGTCTTTAAGTGCAATCCCCCTTAGAAATTAAAATCACCTTTTTTTTCTGTTTAATACTATTATATATGCTGGAGGTGCCAGCTTGCGACACCCCCTCCCCCATGTAATAACCTCACGACCCCCAGTTTGGGAACCCCTGGGGTTAGGGTGACCAGATTAGTAGTATAAAATATTGGGACGGGGGTGGAGCAAAAAAAAAGTGGGGGGGGGCGGAGCAAAAAAAGGGGGGGTGGAGCAAAAAAAAAAGAGTTTTAAAGGGGCCTGGGGCATTAGCAGGCCCGCGCGCTGCCCTCCCCACGGAGCCTCCCGCCCCCTGGCCCGCCACGGGCATATGCGGGGCGCGGTGGGTCCAGGCGGGGGCAGCGTGGAGCGGGCAGGAGCCGGGTGGGCGGCAGGGGCCTAATCCCCGCTGCTGCCAAGGAGCCCCGCGCCTCTCCCTCCCGCTCGCGGCTGCGGCTCCTTCCTGGCAGGACGCGCCTCCCGCTGCCCCGGGCACATGCGGCGCATGTCCCCCGCGCCTACTCTCCCTCCTGCCGGGAAGGAGCAGCTGGACGCGTGCCGCATGTGCGCGGGGCAGGCCGGGAGCACGTCCCGCCGGGAAGGAGCCGCAGCCGCGAGCGGGAGGGAGAGGCGCGGGGCTCCCTGGCAGCAGCAGGGATTCGGCCCACGCCCCCGCGCCGCCCACCCAGCCCCTGCCCGCTCCGCGCTGCCCCCGACCGGACTCACCACGCTGCCCTGCGGGCTGCAGGGCTGGAGCAGCCTCCAGGCTGTGCTCCTGGCCCCGGGTGCAGCAGGCAGGGCAGAAGCCCTCTGGCGCGGCGGGGGGGTTCACAGCTGAGCCCCCCGTCTCCCTCTCTTGCCAGCCCCCCTTTGCCTGCCCGGTGCCCGGGTGCTGGAGCTGACTCACCAGCTCCAGGATCCAGGCACCGCCGCCACCCCCTCCCTCCAGGCTTGCGCCGCCATTCTGCAAGCCTGGGAGGGAGGAGGAATGCTGCGTGGTTGGGGAAGAGGCGGGGCCAGGGCGGTGATTTGGGGAGGGAGCCAATGGGAGAGGGCGGAGCCATGGCGGGTGGGGGGGGGGGCGCGAGCGCCAGAGCGGAGGGCAAAATTTCTTTTTCGTCCAGTGTGGTCGGGACGCGGGACAAAGAAGCAAATATCGGGACAGTCCCGATAAAATCAGGACATCTGGTCACCCTACCTGGTGTTGACGTCACTAGGCCTCACCCTAGGTAACTTGGGAGGGTGGAAGGCCACTAAGTGTCAATGAAGCCTTCCTGCACTAGGCCTAAGTGAACCAAACTCTATCCTTCCATGTTTAAACTCTAATCAACCTCAAAAGCCAGGTGCAATTGGAATATGTAAGCAACCAGTTATCTGTGTGCAACCCCCTGCTCAAGCGGTAATAATGAGGCCTGCATGTTTCTGGCTGAAGGGAAAAAGGACAAGATAACGGTTTAACGAAGTTACTAACAAGCTAGGCTTATAGCTAGGGTTACCATATTTTGTGCCTCCCAAAGGAGGACACTCCACGGGGCCCCGGCCCCGCCCCGCCCCAGCCCTGCCTCCGCCCCCCAAAAGTCTCCGCCCCCTCCCCTGCTTCCCGCGAACATTTGAGTCGCGGAAAGCCTGAAGCAGGTAAGGGGGAGTGTGGGGGGAGGAGGCACGGCCCAGGCTGGCCCCGGCCCTGGGGTGGCGGCCCCGGGCCCGGCCCCCGGCCGACCACCCCCGGCCCGCCCAGCACTGCGGTCCCCGGCCCGGCCCCCGGGCCCCCGGCCGAGCACCCCCGGCCCCCGGCACCGCACCGCCGGTCCCCAGCCCGTCCCCCGGCACTGCCGGCCCGTCCCCCGAGCCCCCGGCCCGTCCTGGCACCGCCGGCCCGTCCCCCGAGCCCCCAGCCCGGCCTGGCACCGCCGGCCCGTCCCCCGAGCCGCCGGTGCCGGCCCGGCCCCCCGAGTCCCCGGCCCGGCCCCGCCGGCGCCCCCAGCCCCGCCGGCCCCAGCGGAGCCCCTGAGCCCCCGGCCCGGCCCCGCCGGAGCCCCCGAGCCCCCGGCCTGGCCCCGCCGGCCCGGCCCTGGAGCCCCCAGCCAGGCACCGCACCGCCGGCCCGGCCCCGGAGCCCCCGGCCCGGCCCAGCCCCCAAGCCCCCGGCCCGGCCCGGCCCCCAAGCCCCCGATCCGACCCCTGAGCCCCCGGCCCCCGGCCCGGCCCCCGAGCACCCGCACGGCCGGCCCGGCATGTCCCGATTTTCCCGGACATGTCCGGCTTTTTGGGCTTTCCCCCCGGACGGGGATTTGGAGCCCAAAAAGCCGGACACGTCCGGGAAAATCCGGACATATGGTAACCCTACTTATAGCTGCCAAGAATGACTTAACTGCTTAAATGTAATCGTTATTTGCTTAGTAACTATTACCAGGGACGGGAGGGGTAGAGGGAGGAATGAGGGGGGAGAAAGGGAGGGCTAGAGGGGAAAGCGGGGGTGAGGTATACATACTGCAAAATGTATAAAAGAAGAAAAACTGTTCCTGTTAATGTGCTTGATCTGAGGCGTGCCTGTCTCCTAGCACCGCTTTGGGATCCCAAATAAACTTTGTTTGCTTCTCCCCCTGGTGTGTTTATTGGCACGAAGCACACTGGGCAACGGACCCGCTGTTGCTTTGCCTCGGGCACTCTGTGCTGGCAACACTGGGGTACAGAATGGCTTAGCAAAGACCCCAGAGGGAATTCAGTCTCCAGGGCACGTGAGCTGCACCTTATCTTTGTTCTGCCAGAAGCCTCCAGGTGGCGATGTTACAAATGGCGTAGGGGCCACCTTGGGGCCTACGGTGTGACCCACGGGAATGGGGGACAATGCAAATTGCAGCTCCCAGCAGGTCCCGCCCCCCCGAACTATGGGCCCCGCCCCCCCAACTACAGCTCCCGGCAGGCCCCGCCCCCACCGAACTACGGGCCCTGCCCCGCCGGACTATAACTCCCGGCGGGCCCCACCCCGCGAACCCCAGCTCCCAGCAGGCCCCCCCCAACTACAGCTCCCGGCGGGCCCCGCCCCCCGAACCACAGCTCCCGGCGGGCCCCTCCCACAGAACTACGGGCCCCGCCCCCCGAACTACAGCTCCCGACGGGCCCCGCCCCCCGAACCACAGCTCCCGGCGGGCCCCGCCCCGCGTACTACAGCTCCCAGCAGGCCCCCCCCAACTACAGCTCTCGCCGGGCCCCGCCCACAGAACTACGGGCCCCGCCCCCCGAACTACAGCTCCCGGCGGGCCCCGCCCCCAGACTACAGCTCCCGGCAGGCCCCGCGGCTCCCATCAGGCTTCGCGGCAGCGGCTGGCGCGCCCGGCTGTTCGGGTCCCGGCATGGAGCGGGGCGGACCCGCGCTGGAGCTGAAGCTCTGGGCGGCCCAGGAGATGGGGCTGCCCCCCGCGAAGGTGCCCCCCGACGGGGCCTTCCGCCGGTGAGAGCCCCGGGCCCCCCCCGCCCGCTCCCCGGGACTTCCCCCGGCTCCTGTTCCCCGGGTTCCCGTTTCCCTCCTTGTCCGCCCCGGGCTCCTGCGGCTCCCTCCGCCGGCCCCCTTCCCCTGCTCCCTCGGGGTCCCCGCTTTGGGGGGCGGCCTCGCTCCTCCCTCCTTGGACCCCCCTTGTCCCCTCTCCTTGGTACCTCCCTCCCTCCCTGCCCCAGCCCCCCCACCTATCACCCCCCCCGGGACCTCTCTGCGAACCCCCCTGCCCTATGGCCCCCACCCCACCTGGCCCCATTCATTATGTCCCAGCTGTGGGACCAGAGCGCCCCCCCCCCCCTCCGCTCTCCCCCAGAAAAGGGCCTGCCAGCCCCGGAGATGTTACCCCCGAGCCCTGTGAGGTTACCCGGATGAGCCAGGCCTGGAGGGGGGAGGGAAGGAAAAGGGGCAGGGACGTGGGGGGGATATACAGCCCTGAAGCGAGGGCCTCCTATGCTCCTTGTAGAGGTTTCCAGTCGTGTCCCCCTGGGCTGACGCTGTCGCTCTGTATCCCCAGGATGTGCTCAGGCCAGTGTGCGGAGATCTGGAGATACGTCACCCGGCACGTGCACCACCAGAGGTGAGAGGAATGGTGCGTGGGGTCTTTCCCCTCAAAGGGCCGCTGGCTCCCACCTGGCCCTACAGCGGGGGACTGGCTGGCTCAGGGAGGCAGGGAATGGGACATGGGGCCTTCTGATTTTCAGATCTCTTCCTAGAGCCAGAGGTAGAACCCAGGAGTCCTGGCTCCCGGTCCCCTGCTCTAACCACTGGACCCCACTCCCCTCCCAGAGCCATTGCTGTTTCTGCAGTAGATTCACCCCTCTCTCTTTCCTCACAGGAATGTGAAGAAGATCCGAGGGAACTTGCTGTGGTATCCTTTCCTCGTTCCCCTCTGCCCTTGGGGACTTCTTACTATGGGCAACTTTCTCACCAAGGAGCCCATCCAGCCCAATGTCCCACCCCGTCCCTGCCCCCTAGATCAAGCCCTGGGCCCATCCGGCCCGGTGTCCCTGTTCCCTTATAGCAGTGGGGAGCGGGTTTAATTTCCTTGTTGACCCTTGGCTGGTGTCTGTCTCCTGGCCTTGGACCCCCCCAGCCTGGTGGCTCCAACCTCTCCCTGACGTCTGTCCGTTCAGGCCTCTGTCGCTCTCCACGTTCAGCCTCCTTTACTCAGGCCTTGCCTCAGGTACCAGCATCTGGAGGAGGCAAAGGTGAGGGGGCCGGTGGAGACTGCTGGTTGAATGGGGTATGGGGCAGGTGTGGATAGGGGCGTGTGGGTGAGGGCTGTCAGTGGGATGGGACAGGACGAGTGGTGTGGGTGGGACTGGGTGATGCTGTGCGGTGTGGTGGGTGGGGGCGGTGGGAAGGGGATGGTAATCTGGATTTGGAAGGGCGGGGAAGGGGATCAGGGTGCTGTGGGGTGGGATAGAGTGGATCAGGGTAGGGGATGGAGTCATGGGGCAAGGTGAGGATCAGGTGGTGCTGCGGGGTGGGATAGGGTAGGGGACAGTGGGTGCCTTGTTGCTGAGCTGTTGGTCTTGGAAATGGGGGTGGGATCAGTGGGGCGCGGGATTGGGGTGCCGTGGGGTGAGCAGGATGCCTGGGTCTATAGCAGTGGGTGCATGGGGGGCACACTCAGAGGTGGGGCTGTCCAGGAGAAGCCCCACCCCCAGTCGGTGTCTTCCCCTCCTCACAGGGAAAGCCCAGCAGGTCGGAACCGGAGCAGGAGCGATGCCAACAGCTGGCCCAGGGCGTGGCCCGCCTGCGTGGGGAGCTGCAGCTGTTGGACCTGCAGATGGAGACGGCCCAGCGTGAGGTCATGGCTGACGGTAAGGGGGGAGCCCCAAGGATCTGTGGCGTCAGCATAGTGTGTGCCCCCAACGCTCTACCCCAGCCCATCACTGTGGGGGTGGGGGGCACAAAGTCCACCCCAGTCCTCCCATCTGTTCTCCCCCAGCACACAGTGGGACCGTTCCCCTGCAGCCCAGATCCATTTCCCCTCACTTCTTCCTGGGGGGCAGGATTGTTCCCCTACCTTGCCCTCTTTGGGGGCACCATCTCCCCACGTGGTCTCTTCCCCAGCCGCAAGGTTCCCGTGGCCCATGGGGCTGCTGCTTTTTTCCCCCATGCTCCCTCCCCAGACAATTGCCTGTGGGATTCACACCCATCACCTCAGGATTCCTGGGTTCTGTCTCCTACTCTGGGAGCAGGGGAGGGGGAGAGGCTGGGAGCCAAGACTCCTGGGTTCTATCCCCAGCTCTGGGAGGGGAGTGGGGCCTAACGGTTAGCGTCTGGGGCTCGGGGTGGGGTTTCCCTGACGCTCTTTCTCCTCCCACCCCACAGAGGTCTCCCTGGAGGCGACCCAGGAGCGGATCCGCGACGCCCAGCGCCGCTCCCTGCTGCTCAAGGCCTATGCGGCCCGCACAGCCAAGGAGCGCCAGCAGCTGCAGGCCAGTGTAACACAGCTGGAGGGGCGGCTGGAGCAGCTGCAGGACATCAGCAGGTGTGTGGGGGATGGTTCCGTCCTTAGCATGGGGTCCCCATGGCTCCTGGTCACATCCCCCAGAATCCTTTGCTCCCAAAGCACTACCCAGTGAACATCTCTGCTGGGTAGTAACTCCCAGAATCCTTTGCTTCTTGGGAGGGGAGTCCCATAGCGTGTGGCATTAGGGATAGGGGACTGCCCATCCTGGGTAGCGTCTCTCTGGATCCTTTGCTCCATGGCAGAGTCCCACTGGGGATGGGGCCTGGGTTGGGGTGAGTGTGGGGGGATGTCCTGAACTGTGCTTCGTCCTTCCCCCACCCCATTTTCATGGCCTCCTCTGGTCTCTGCAGAAAGGCCAAGGTGGAGCTGATGGTGGGAGGGAAGGTGCCTGACCTCGGACTTGCTGGCATGGAGCCTGAAGTACTGGTGAGTGGGGAGGGGACAGTGGGTAGATTCCCGGGTGGGCGGAGAGGAATTTGGGAATCCTGCTCCCTTGTGCTAGTTGGGGATGGTGATCTGGGGATCCCAGTCCTGGGATCTTGAGGGGATCTGGAGATCCCAAGGCAGGATCTAGTGACACAGGGTACCCGGTGATCTGAGCCCTGTGAATGCCAGCATGGGGCTCTGGTGATCTCACCGTGGGATCTGGTGGGGTTTGGTTGGGGAGGAGGAGCGAATCGGACTGAGCCTGGTGCCGGGACCTGGGGGGAGTCTGTCGGGTCATTGGCAATCAGGTCTTGGGATCCTGAGGGATCTCACTGAGCCTGGTGCCTGGATCCCAATAAAGGGGGAGGATCCAGTAGATCCTGGTGATTCCACCAGTGATTCCTGGTGATCTGCAGCTTTCTTGAGGGCCGTCGTCTCCTCCCCACCCCGGGAACCCGTCCAAGTGTCTGTCTGTCTCTCCGCAGCGGGACGTGCGGACGGCCTGCCAGCTGCGCTTCCACTTCCTGAAGTCGCTCTTTGAGCACAGCACGTCTGGGGCCCTCCCGTAAGACCCTGCGAGCTCCCCTGCCCTCCCCTTCCCCTCCGCTGCTCTGTTTCTGACCCGCCCCATGTGTGTGTCTCTCAGCAGCGGGACAAGCGAGGAGCTGCTGGACGCATCCTACCAGCACTGGTTGAGCACGGTGGAGGTAATGGGGGAGGGAGGCGCAATAGTGTAGGGACCCTGGGGACGGCTTGCATGGTGCAGAGATGCAGCCACCTCTGAGCTGGGAACAGCTGCACATAACGCTGCACTGGGTCAGCTCACCTGGTGCTAAGGTGCAGCCACCTCTGGGAGGGGCAGCTGGGCGCCCCTTAGCGCCGGGCATTGGGGCAGCCCTGACTGCTGGGGGGATCCCCCCCGCCCTGCTCCCTGCAGCACAGTGTCCCCAATGCTGGGCTGGGGCATTGGGGCCAGCCCTGATGGAGGGTATAGCATCCCTGCTCCGCTGTGGCTCATCCCACCTCTCTGCCCACGCAGGACATTGTGGGTTCCCACCCTCCCAACCACATCCTGGCAGCCCTGGAGCACCTGGCCCTGGAAAACACCCTGCAGATGCAAGAGCTCACCAGCCGCATTGACATTCCCTGTGACGTAGAGGCGCTCAAGTGGGTACCACTAACGGGGTGGCAGTGTGGGTGCATGGTGCTGTACGGAACCGTTGCCCCCCAGTGGTGGTGACCTGTTTTTGGGCGGGGCAGAGTCAGAGCTCAGGAGAACAACAAGGAGTCTGATGGCACCTTAAAGACTAACAGATTTATTTGGGCATAAGCTTTTAGTGGGTAAAAACCTCACTTCTTCAGAGCTCAGGAGAAGGGCTGCTGTGGGCCTTTGGCCCCCTGGTGGTGGCAGTTTGTACTGCAGGGGGCAGAGTCAGGGCTCTGGGGGGCTGTCACCCCAGCGGTGCTGCAGTGACCCATGGCACCAGTGCGGGGGCCTGTACCTCTGCCCTCTGGCCTGCAGGTTCCGCTACGAGAGCGCCCGCCTGGAAGACCTGGCGGGGCCGCCAGCAGCCCTGCCTTCGGTCCGGGGCCTCATACAGGTGAGTGGGGACATGGGGAGGGGCAGGCGGGGCTGGGCAGTCCCAGCAGCTAAGATATAGCGTGGGGGGAGGGGTGGCACATCTGGGGGCTGGAGGTTCCGGGGGCTGGGATGTAGCAGGGGAGGGGACTGTATCTCCGTGCTGGGGGGGTCCCAGGGACTGCGGGGGGACTTCAGGGCCATATCTCCGGCTGGGATATAGCAGGGGAGGGGGCAGTGTCCCCTGGCCCCTCCTTACGTGCTCCTTCCCCCTGGCTGCAGGAAGGCTGGAGCAGGTGTGAGGAGCTGTGGGTGCAACAGCTCCCCCTACAGGCCCGGGAGCAGCGTGGCACGGCCCAGCTGGCCTCCCTCCTGCAGGAGATGCACCGGCTGCTGGCGGACGGCTCGGAGCGCGCCATCCTCACCAGGTAGCTGCCCCAGGCCTTGGGAGACACCCCGCCCCCTCGGTTCACCCCTGCACAGTTGGTGACCACCCACCTCTGGGAGACCGTCCCCTGCTGGGGAGACTTCCCGCCCTAGGGGACCCCTGCTGGGGAGACTACGCTGTTCCATGGGGTCCCCCTGTGCTGTTGGGGCCCTGTGGTGGGCACCCCCTGCCGAGGAGACATCCCCACCACCCAGGGACCCTCCTGCACGGTCAGTGACCACCCACCCCTGGGAGAGTGCCCCCTGCTGGGAAGATTCCCTGCCCATGTGGTCCCCCCCACCCCCAGACCTACAGAGTGTGCCCCCTGCTGGTTCCCATCCGCCTGCTGAGCCGGCCTATCCCGCCCGGCCCCCAGGGCAGTGCTGGAGCTGGAGCTGCGGGCTGTGCGGCTGGCGGGGCTGCGGGATGGGCTGCACCGGGGCTGCCGGGAACTGGAGCGGGAGGCGAGTGCCCGCCACGCCGAGCTGCAGGCCTTGCAGAGCAAGCGGCAGCGCATCGTGGACTTCCGCCACCTGGTGGTGAGTACGGGAGGGGGGGAATCTTGGGGTTAGAGCAGGGCAATCTCTGGACATGGGATCTGCCTGGGGAGTAGGGGGACAATAGGGCACACACTAGGATATAGGAGGATTGGCTGGGAAGGGGCCCATGGGTGGGGGGTTCTTGGAGGGGGGATCCACAGGGTACATGGCTGGCCTAGGGGGAAGGAAGTAGAGGGGGTGCATGCTGGGGGGGAATATAGGGGTGTGGGGATGATGGGGGAAGGGAGGGAGTGGACAAGTTGTGGGAGGATGGGGGTGCCTTCTACGGGGAAAGGGAGGGATTGCGGGGCTGAATATAGGGGTGCCTTGCTGGCACGGGGGGAGCAGGGACACTGTCTCGAAGCAACTCCAGGACTGAACCCCCCCCCCCCCCCAATCCACCCAGCGCGAAAAGCAGCAGCACATCCGGGCGCTGATCAAAGGCACCTCCTACATCAAATCCCAGCTCCGCAAGGACCAGGCCGAGGTGAGACACCCCCACCCGCCCGCACTATGGAGGAGGCTGTGGGGTGAGACTGAGGGGCACTGGCAGGGCTGCGGGAGTGGGCCCCAGGATTTGGATGGCAGGGAGCTGCTGGTTGGGACTGAGGGGGCATGGCAGGGGGCTGTGGGGCTCAGGGCTGGGAAGGCAGGGGGCTGTGGGGCTCAGGGCTGGGAGGGCAGGAGACTGTGGGGCAGGACTGAGGGGCACTGGCAGGGCTGGAGGTGTGGGGCTCAGGGCTGGGAGGGCAGGGGGCTGTGGGGCAGGACTGAGGGCTGGGACTGAGGGGCACCAGCATGGTCTCCCCCCACTCTCTCTCAGGTCCAGGCCTTCGTGCAGAGGAAGCTGCTGGGCCCGGAGCAGGACATGACGCTGGAGTCGCAGCGGCTGCACGGGGGGGTGGAGCGCGAGGTCCGGCAGCTGGGGGCCATCGCCCTCCCCTGCCTGCTGCGCCGCAGCCTCCTGGGGTGAGTCCCCCACCCCCCCGCTCTGTCTGAACTGCCCCCCCCCCGTCCTCTCTTGGGGTGCCCCATATGGGGGGAGCCCTCTGGCCTTAGGTGGGAGTACCTTGGATGGAGGGCTGTGCTCCCTATCCCCCACTACTGGACTTGAGGTATGCAGGATTCCTGGGATCTTGTCCCCCCTCCCTCCCGCCTGTGCCCCATTGAAACGGGGCTCAGACCTGCCCTGAGATCTGCAGGTTCGAGGGGGTAGGTGCCCGCAGAGCAGTACTGATACTTTGCTTCTCTGCTCCATGCTGGGGGCGCCGGTCCTCTGCGAGGAGCATCAGTACTTGGGCAGTGGTATTAATGCTGCAGTAGCGGCATCGAGACAAGCAGGAGCGTTGGTGCTGGGGAATACTAATGAAAACCTGGTGTTCTCTGGGAGGAGAGCTAATACCCTGAGAATGGGGCAGGGGCTTTAATACTCTAGTGGGAGCATGAATACTCCCTCCAGGGTAATAATACTCTGAGAGCATCGGTACCAGACATCTGGGGTGGGAGGATTAATACTTTCTGGGCTGATAATGCTCTAGGAGCATCGGAAACCTATAGCGGTGAGAGGAGCATTGATACTCTCTGAGGTATTAATACTCTGCACTGGTACCTGCTCTCCCGGGGATACCAATGCTGTACTACACTGGCAGGCAGCTGTGACGACGGGGCCCCGCAGCCCTTCCTGGGGAGCACGGGGGGAGGTGGGCTGGGCTGGGGTGCCTGGTGAGGATGGGAGGGTGCCGGAGGGTGGGGGGTTCAGGAGCTGATCCTTGGCTGCCCTGACCCAGTCGTCCCCCGCCTCCAGGTCCCAGCAGGTCCCGGCCCACGAGCTCTCCATCCATAGGCTGGGCCGGACGGCGCTTGCCCAGAACCGGGCCTTCATCACTGTGTGCCAGGCTTCCGGCTTCCCTCTCTACAAGGTGAGACACACACTTGGTGGCGCAATGGGGCAGGGAGCGGGGAGGTCTCCCCACAGGGCAGGAGTGAGACCCTCTTCTGGGGGGAGATGGGATGGGGGGCCCTGGAGGAGGGGGTGGGGCAGGAGCACCCCCCTAGTATATTCTGCATTAAACCTCCCTAGAGCCCCATGGGGAGTGATCTTGGGGGGGGGGGGGGCAAGGCCCTGTCTCCCCTCACCCCCGTCTCTGTCTGTCTCTGCCCCAGGCCCCGGAGCACCTCCTGCCCCACATGGCTGAGCTGAAGAAGGAGCTGCTGGCCCTGCGTGCCCAGCTGGGCTACAAGAGCCAGGCGCTGGCCAGCCTGCAGCAGCGCCAGGGCTCCCCAGGGACCGACGCACAAGGTGAGATCCCCTCCATGGCTCCAGACGGACAGGGGGACGCCACCCCCCCCCACCTGAGGACCCTTCCCAGGGTCTGCAAGGGGCACCCTCCTGGGGCACGAGCCGGCCTGAGGGTCGGCAGGACCATGGCATCCACCAAGCAGCTCAGCACCCCCCCCTTCCCCCCCCCACAAAGCCATAACTCCTCCAGGCCTCACTGACGTCTCTTCCCCCAGCCCTGGTGCAGGCCCTGCGGGACCACGACCGGGAGCAGGCCGGAGCCCTGGGGCCGCGGATCTGGCTGGTGACGGAGCAGTGCAGGCAACGCATCGAGCGCTGGCCCGAGGTGCAGGCCGCCATTGACGCCTGGTGAGGAGGCCCCACCCACCTGGTTTATGGGATGTTTTGTTCTCCGGAGGGGAGAGGCTCTGCCCATCCTGTGCTGGGGGTTGGTTCTCCCCTACCTGGGGTGGGGGCTGTGAGGAAGAAGGGGGCTGGCCCAAGTGGTGGGTGCACAGGAGGGACTGATCGGGGGGTCTTGGGGGTTGGGGCGGGAAGGAAGGGGGTGGCCTGGTGCCTCTGGAGAATGGGCGTTCCTAGGGAGAGGCCGGGGGGCATGTGCCATGAGGAAGGATGTCGGGGGGACAGCGTGTGTGCGAGGGGGGTAAGGGTGGATGTGGGGGTGTCTATGCTGGGGAGGAGCTGTGGGGGTCGGGGCCGGAAGGGGTCATCTCCCTGCTCTCTTCCCCTCCCTGTCTGCAGGTGGGAGCAGCCAGGGCAGTTTGCCCTGCCTGCGGAGCACCGCCTGGGCCTCACCTTGCAGCAGTGGCTGGAGCGCTGGACCCTGGCCCTCAAGACCCTCCAGCAGCAGCAGCACAGCTGGGCCTGATGGCCCCGTCCTGCCTGGGGCTAGGGGAGCCCCGCCCCCAAAGGGGTGCAGTTGTAGGGAGCCACACCCATGTTAGGGAAGGAGTGCGGGTGGGACACGCCTCTATGGGGTGGAGTTTTTGGGGGCCTAGCCCAGTCCAGCTGTCCCCTCTTGCACAAGGTGGGGGGTCAGTGTTAAGGGGGGGACCAGATGCTGGCAGTGGGAGGGTTGGTGGGGCTGAGCGGAGGTGGGGGAGCGGCTGTCAGGTGTGGGGGGGATCCCAGATGGGTTTTGTGGCGTTCTGTAATTCACAATGTTCTGAATAAACTGACTAAATTCACATTCAGGTCCATGCAGGGACTGGGTCACGGGGCCTTTCCCCTCTGGGGTGTGCCAGGAGTCCTGGCTCCCAGACCCACCCCCTCCCGCTTCCTGTTGGAAATCAAGTGGGAGGAAGCTTTGCTGGGGGAGCACCCAGCTAGGAAGTGGGGGTAGACCGCACCTATGGCCGGGGGGCGGTGGCCTCTCTCAGGTTGGTTCCTCTGGCTCCCTCAGCCTGGGCCCTCGGAGCATCCCAGAGCCAGCCGCCTCCTGCCTCCTGGGTGATTTGTGGGGGAAAGGAGGATGCCAGCGCTCTACCTAGTGGTTCCCAGCCTTTCAGTGTGGGCGGGCGCCGGACGACCTGCCGCCGAGAAGCAGTGTCATTGAGAAGCTTCGCAGCGACGTTTCGGCAGCTACGCTTCTTGGTGTTGCCGCTTCTCGGCGGCTGCTTGTCCGGCGGCCGCGCTCCTCAACTGTGGGGCGCTCCCTTGTCAGGCGGGCGCACACAAATGCCCTGGCGGGCGCTACGGTACCCACAGGCACTGTTGGGGACCACTGGCTCTACCCTTCCCCTGGGAGCAGACGGGGGCCTGGAGTCCCCTCCGCTGATTGGGGGCTGGGGGGATATGGGCTCCCACTGCCCCGCGCTGGCTGACAGTATCTGCAGGCTCTAGGCCGATCCCTAGAAAACAGCCTGTGACAATGCGGTTCTGGCGGAACCCAACTGAGAGTGCCAACTCAGGGCAAATTGCTCAAACAGCCCAAAGCTGGGGTTTTTTCCACCTCTAAAGCAAACCAAACTCGCCATACTAGGAGGACTTCGGTCTCACCCCACTGGCTAACCGCAAGTCTCACAAGCAATCTCCTTAGACAGTCTAGTTTCCCAGTATTACCACCAGTGCCACTCGTTATGGGGACAAATGAAAACCAATACCCCAGTAAAAGAAAAAGGTTCTCCTGATCCCAAAGGACCAAGCCCCAGACCCAGGTCAATATACAAATCAGATCTTACCCACAAATCACGCTGTTGCCAATCCTTTAGAATCTAAAATCTCCGCCTGAGCACTTCTCCCCAGCTCCAGCTGCTCTGCTCCGACGGCGCAGGGTTCGGAAGCATGGGGGCTGCCCGAAGCCGGTAGCGCTGGCTCGGGCAGCTTGGCTCTTACTCAGAGCCAAAGTCTGAGTCCGGGGAGGAGCAGAGCAGCTGCAGGAGAGGAAGTGCCTGGCCGGTATTTTTCCCGGACATGTTCGGCTTTTTGGCAATTCCCCCCGGAAGGCGGTTTGATTGCCGAAAAGCCGGACATGTCCGGGGAAAAAATGGACATATGGTAACCCTACCCAACAAGCTGGCCAAACACAGCCACTTGGTTATAGGGTTGCTCAACTTTCTTAACAGCTCTTACTCCATTGGAGACCTTTTCAAAGCTACCCACACTGGATCTTTCTGGCTGTTAGGAACTGAAACTTCCTTTATTAAATCACTCTCACAGCCTTCAGTTTCAGGGAACTGCTTGCACAGATTACCATAAGGATTCCTTTCCCCAGGAGCTTTTCTAAGCAGCAAATCACCCCTCACAGAAATTTTGCCCTTACCCTCTTCACCTAGGGCTTGCTCTAAAGGAACACTTTCCTGAGCAACAACAGACTTTTTCTGGGTCTTACTTACATCCAGGATCACCTTTGGCCCATCAGGCAGATTTCTACACAATCCCCTTTCAGGCAAACCCATAGACTTCCTAGATAAAAGGTTAGAAACATTTCCCTTCCCTTTACCACACACAAGTTCAGGAATCCTTTCCTTCTTGCTACAAGTTTCCACACCATCAGAAGGTAACACAACCAAATCATCTTCATGCTCTCCTTGTGCCCTGGCTAGGGTATTACCCGGATTAGACAGAGTTGCTACACCCTTTACCAACCACACACTAGCAATAGGCAAAATATAAGCACCAGAATTGTCTGGTCTCTGGGATTTTGCTAAGACACTAACTGGATGCAACTTAGTTACAGTGCCATTCTCCCCAGCAGACACAGACTTAGGACCATTCCCTTCCTGGGCTTTAGTTGAATTCAGAACCAATTCTGAGACAACTGCACTATTCTCAACCATCACCGGCTGAAAGGCACCTTCTGTCTGCTCCACAGACAAAGAGCTGGCAACACCTTTTTTACCAGACACACAGCTCGGGATTTCATTTCCCTCGTCCCAGCACACAGGGCTGTTCAGACAACTGCTTGGAGACTGAGGTAGCTTCCTCCGTAGGCAAGTCAATACCCCTGACAGATACAGGCACATTTCCTTCACTGTCACTATTCTCCACACAGGAAACAGGTAAGGTACAGGGACATTCATCCTCCACTATCCCTGCCTTCCCAAACTGCTGACTAGACAAAGCCATCAGCTCACAAGGCTGCCTTGGCTCCTCCAAACTTTTCCTGCCTTCCTCTCCTTTGTCCCAGCACACAGGGCTGATCACAAAGACTGGGAGAGTGGGGCAGCTTCCTTACCAGGCACCTTGCCACTCCCAACAGATAAACTGCTCTTACTACACTGAGCCACTGCCAGCAAATCAGTTACCCTTTTCAGGTTCACTTTTACAAGCTGTACTAGTGACCAATGTGTCACCCATCAAAAATCCACCCTTTCCCTCCTCAGTTAAGGCTTCCACCTGACCATCCACTTTAATCTGCTCCAGAGAAACATTTTCCTGCCCAATAAGATTTTGCTGCTCTTGATTTAACTCCAGATTCACTTCTGAGACACTAGACCGACATTCAGAAACTTCATTTACAGACAAATAGCTCTTCTCAGACAAGCCTTTGGAGCAACCCTCCCCAGGCAAATCATTGCCCACAATAGACAGGTTTAAGATCATTCCTGTCCTGTGACTGACTACCTGGACTGAACAAAGCTTTAACATTTTCCCCAATCAAAAGATCCTTAGGCAATAACTTTTTTATACCAGCTATAACGTCATGCTGAGCCCCATTCCATTCATGGTGGATTCTGGCTAAAGGCACACGGACAGTAAACTCATAGAGGACTAAAACATTCACACTTTGATTTGGTAAATAATTTTCCTCTTTGACAAGATCTGCTTTAACCAGAGTGATGTTAGAAACCATAATTTGCCCTAAACAGCTTTTACCGTTGACTTTTACATTCTCTGTGAATTTTTCATTACCACTCCCATACAGAGCATTGGCACAAGTTATGGAGCCACTCTTTACTGAACACACAGTAAAAGCATTTACATAAAAGGTGGCAGTGTTGGGGTACATTTAGTTACACCCAGACAACTGCTCAGAGTTATACAACATACCAACATTGTTATCAACTGGACTTTCAAGAGGATACAATTTCTGCTTTTCTTCCCTTGCTTTTTTGACTTGGAGCTGAAATCTTTGCACTTTTGCCTCAGCTTCTAGTTCCTGCAATTGAATTTCTGCCAGTCTTTGTTCATGCTCAAGTTGCAGTTTACTTGCTGCCTTTTACATTTCAATTGCTTCTGCCTTCTGATCACTGGCCATTAACAGATCTCTCAGTTCTTGATTTGTAGCTTTCTTTCTAAAGCTTATCCCCTTTTCTGAACACAAATCTTTCAGGGCGTTTTTGTCAAGGCCCTCATATGCTCTTTGCTCACCCATTGCAACTGTTCTTTAACCAACCAAACTCTCAGTCCCAAAATTCAAATTTGGATAAAATGGGGTTCTGACCCAAAGCTTAATTGACCTGGTTCTGTGGATCCAAGCACGACTACGCCACTGTGACAATGCGGTTCTGGCGGAACCCAACTGAGAGTGCCAACTCAGGACAAATTGCTCAAACAGGGCAGTTACAGCCCAAGGCTGGGGGTTTTTCCACCTCTAAGGCAAACCAAACCAGCCAGACTAGGAGGACTTCGGTCTCACCCCACTGGCTAACCGCAAGTCTCACAAGCAATCTCCTTAGACACTCCAGTTTCCCAGTATTACCACCAGTGCCACTCGTTATGGGGACAAATGGTTAGGAAAACCAATACCCCAGTAAAAGAAAAAGGTTCTCCTGATCCCAAAGGACCAAGCCCCAGACCCAGGTCAATATACAAATCAGATCTTACCCACAAATCACGCTGTTGCCAATCCTTTAGAATCTAAAATCTAAAGGTTTATTCATAAAAGGAAAAAGATAGAGATGAGAGTTAGAATTGGTTAAATGGAATCAATTACATACAGTAATGGCAAAGTTCTTGGTTCAGGCTTGTAGCAATGATGGAATAAACTGCAGGTTCAAATCAAGTCTCTGGAATACATCCCCCGCTGGCATGGGTCCTCGGTCCTTTGTTCAAAGCTTCAGCTTGTAGCAAAGTTCCTCCAGAGGTATGAAGCAGGATCGAAGACCCAATGGAGATGAGGCATCAGCCTTATATAGTCTTTTCCAGGTGTAAGAACACCTCTTTGTTCTTACTGTGGAAAATTACAGCAAAATGGAGTCTGGAGTCACATGGGCCAGTCCCTGCATACTTTGCTGAGTTACAAGGTGTATCTGCCTTCTCTCAATGGGTCCATTGTATAGCTGATGGTCCTTAATGGGCCATCAAGCAGGCTAGGCAGAGCTAACACCAGTTTGTCTGGGATGTCACCCACCAGCATAGCATAAGTTTGAAATACAGACAGTATAGAGCCAATATTCATAACTTCAACTACAAAACTGAAACACACATAGACAGCATAATCATAACCAGTAAACCATAACCTTGTCTTAGACACCCCATTTGACCCCCTTTATACAAGATCTGGGTGCCACTACAGGACCTTGGTTGCAACAATGATCTATATGGTCCCAGATTATATCAAAAACATCACACAGTCCCAACAAAACCCTGCAGCACCCTGCAAATCAGACAATTCCCCTGGGTGCGGCCAAGATGCCGCTGGCCAAGGAGACGACGGGACCCCACTGTCATTGCCAAGGCTGCTAATTGCCCTCAGCCCAGTCACGGCCTGGCGGTTAAAACACCCTCTGTCCGGACGGTGCTTAAAGTGGCCGGAGAACCAGGTCCGGGGGATCTAGCATCCTCCGGGTGCAGCAGCTTTCGTCCAACAGGCCTTTCAGTATTCAGGACTATTGATCTGTACAACAGCAGCCCCGAAAGAGACCGGAGCAGAATCAAGGCCTCCGTTGTGCTGGGGGCTGCACAGACACAGAGACAGGCCCTGCCTGAGCTGAGATCAGGGCCCTGTTGGGCCAGACACAGCGAGAGAGAGGCCCTGCCCCAAAGAGTTTACAGGCTCCATGTCCAAAAAGTTGGGAGGAGAAACAGAGGCCCAGTGTCACACAGCAGCACTGAGAATAGAACCCAGGAGTCTTGGCTCCTCCTACTCTAACCAGTAGCCCCCACTCCCCTCCCAGAGCTTCGATAGAACCCAGGTGTCCTGGCTCCCAAAAAGGGCGGGAGTGGGGTCTAGTGGTTAAAGGAAGAGAAGCTGGGCGTCAGGACTCCTGGGTTCCATTCCCAGCTCTGGGGTTAGAGTGGGGTCTGGTATGTTAGCACAGCTGGGACTGGGAGCCAAGACTCCTGGGTTGTTCCCATCCCCCCCTTAACCATCTCGCACAGCAGGAGGGGGCAGGAAGTGGTGATGGGGTGAAAACTACCAAGAAATGCAAATCTTCGAAGGTGCCTGTGCCAGGAACCGGGTGGTGCAGAAACCACGGCCCCCTTGTTGGCTGGCATTGGATCGTGCCCCCTATGAGCCCCGGGGGGCAGAGAATAGCCACAGTGCAGGGTGGCTCAGCCACACCCCCAATCTGCCCGCTACGGGCCCTGGGGGGCAGAGAATAGACACTAGGGCTACCATATGTCCGGATTTCCCTGGACATGTCCGGCTTTTTGGCCGTCCGGGGGGGATTTTTAAAAATCTAAAAATGTCCGGGATTTCCCCCCAGTCGGCTATTTATAGATAGAAAAGCGGCGGCCAAGCGCCGCTGGGTACCCAAAGCCCCTTCCCGGCTCCCCCCATCCCCTGCAGCCTTACCACGCTGTCCGGCCCCGCAGCTGTCTTCCCCCTCCTCCCCTCCCCTGAACGCTCCGCCCACCTGCTCCTCCCCCTCCCCTGCTTCCCGCAAATCAGATCTTCACGGGAAGTCTGAAAAGAAGCAGGGGCAAGCGGGAGGCAGCAGGTGGTAAGCTGGGGCGGGGGGGGGGGGGGGCGCGAGGAGGAGAGCTCCGGGGAGGCGCGGCCCTGGCCGAGCGGCGCCTGGCTGCACCAGCGGCTCCGGCCCAGCTTGGGCCCCAACACTCCCAGCCCGGACCCGGCCCGGCTCGGGCCCCAGCAGCGCCGGCCCGGACCCGGCCCGGCTCGGGCCCCAACAGCGCCGGCCCGGACCCGGCCCGGCTCGGGCCCCAGCAGCGCCGGCCCGGCTCGGCCCCCAGCACCTCTGGCCCCAGCAGCGCCGGCCCGGCTCGGGCCCCAGCACCTCTGGCCCCAGCACCCCCGGCCCGGCTCGGGCCCCAGCAGCGCCGGCCGAGCACCTCCGGCCCGGCCCCAAGCCCCGCAACCCCGGCCGGAGCGCAGCCCGATTCCTGGGCTTTTTAAAGCTGGCCCTGGTCAGGGGACAGAGGGGGGGGTTGGATGGGTCGGGAGTTGGGGGGGGCTGTCAGGGGGGCAAGGGTGTGGAGAGGGGTTGGGACAGTCAGGGACAGGGAGCGGGGGGTTAGATGGGTCTGGGGTTCTGGGGGGGCTGTCAGGGGTGCAGGGGTGTGGAGGGGGTCGAGGCAGGCAGGTAGCAGAGGGGGTTGGATGGGTCAGGAGTTCTGGGGGTCCTGTCGGGGGCAGGGAGCAGTTGGATAGGGCATGGGAGTCCCCGGGGGTCTGTCTGGGGGCAGGGGTGTGAATATGGGGTGGGAGTGTGGATAAGGGTCGGGGCAGTCAGGGGGACAGGTAGGGTCGTAGGGCATTCTCAGGAGGGGGCAGTCAGGGGACAAGAAGCAGGGGGGCTTAGATAAGCTGTGGGGTCCTAGGGGGCAGTTAGTGGCAGGGGTCCCAGGAGGGGGCAGTCAGGGGACAAGGAGCGGGGGGGTTGTGGGTTCTGAGAGGGGCAATCAGGGGGTGGAAAATGGGAGGGAGTGGATGGGGGTGGGGCAAGGGCGGGGCTAGAGCGGGGCTCCTTCCCCCCCCCCCCAGTGTCCTCTTTTTTGCTTGTAGAAATATGGTAACCCTAATAGACACGGTCCTGGGCACCGCATCCAACTGAAGTGTTAAGTGTCACAGTGACCCAAGGTGTGTGTATGGGGGGGGGGTGTTGGTGTGTGTGTGTGTGTATGGATTTATGCACGTGTTTCTGTATGTCTCGGGTTCTGCAGGGGTTGTGTCTGGATGGGTGTTTGTGTAGCTGTGGGGGGGATATGTGTGTGTGTGGCTGTGCAGGTGTGTGTGTTCATGAGACTGGATTTGTGCATGTGTTTGCATCTGTTAGCGGTTGTGTTAGTGTGTCACTGGATTTGTGCAGGTGTTTGTGTATGTTAGTAATAATGTGTGTGTGGCTGGATTCATGCATGTGTTTGTGTATGTTTGCAATTGTTTGTGTGTGTGCATGCTCTGCTGCCCTCTGCCTGCAGCAGCAACAACCGCTTCTCCATGTGTCACAGCCCCCATACCGTCAACCCCGGTGGCGATTCCACCATCCTACAAGGGCTGGCTGGCTGGCCTGATCCTTCGCAGTGGCATAGCCAGGTTCTAACATGAGGGGGAGCGAACACATTAAAAAAAGGCACCACCCGACATTAGTAATTACATACTTAGTAATTAGTAATTACATACTTTTAAATTTGTTATACATATTTATTTGTACTTAAAAACACTTTCTGACCTTTCCTTGCTCATCCCTCCCATCTTCCATTCCTTGTAGGCGTTCTCCAATCACCTGTTTGAGATGCTTGCTAATCCAACTTGGTCTGCAACTCTTCCCTACGAATATTTTCCCCTTGCTTGGGAGGTAGGCTTAAGAGAGCTTCTGCAGCTTTGATTTAAAGTAATTCCGAGCCACCTCCACCTTCAGATCCTTGAGTTCTTCAGTCCAGGCCGCTTGGTGGTTCCCTACCTAATTCCCTTCGCTTTTTAAAGTTTGCCCCTTTGAAATCACGGCCCCTAGTTGCAGAGCTCTTTTTGTTTATCCTTCCATTTAATTTAAACAGAATTAGCTCATGATCACTCGAGCCAAGGTTGTCCCCTACAACCAGCTCTTCTCTGAGGTCCTCACTGCTCACCAAGGCCAATTCTAAATGGCTCCACCTCTTGTTGGTTCAGTGCCTATTTGATAAAGAAAGCTGTTGCATCCAGGAAAATCTGGGCCCTTCTATTATTAGGAGCACATGTCCTCCACTCTGTATCTGGGAAGTTAAAGTCTCCCACAATCACACAATTCCGAGCAATATTTTATTTAATTAAAAGCATTACAAAGGTTTCTCTCCCTCTCCATATCCAGATCAGATCCTGGGGGCTTTAGCACATGCCAGTCACTAGCCCAGGGGAACCCCTCTAGTAGCTTTCTTCTCCCAACTGATTTTGGCTCAGACTCTTTCTTATCCATTCCTTACTTCTCATTTCTGTACAGTCTGCCTCCTCATCAATACACATTGCTACTCCAGTGCATCATTCTCATCTTCACCCCTTCTTTCACAAACAGCCCCTCGGCCTCGGCGCTGCCTCCCTCGTTTGCAGCTCCCCCACCTTCCACTCCTCCCTGCCCAGGCTGTTTCTGGGAAGCCTTCCAGCAATGACCTTGGTTCTGCTCCACCTCAGGCTTGGATCAGTCTCTCTGGCTGAACTCTAAGGGTATGTCTACACTGCATGATTCCCAGGCTGAACAGATGGACTCATGCTCACTTAGCTTGAGCTAACGGGTGCAGACATTTGGCATGAGCAGCAGTTCGGGCTAGCGCCCCTGGTTGCCCACTGGGATCCAAGCTCAGGTGGCTAGGCAGAGCTACACCATCCACAGAACTGTTCTTAATGCTAGATCAGCTTGAGCTAACACGAGTCTCCCCGCTGCAGTGGCTAGATGTGCCCTACACTTCTTGGGGCAGCGACCTGCCTCTAGCCCTCCAGCTCTGTTGGTTACAAAGAGGTTGGGGGTTCAGTGTGTGTCCCCCTCCTAAGCATTGAGCTCAAGGCTGGATGCTGCTAACATCTTCACAGTTGCAGGAAATTGGGGCGGGGGGGGGGTCAGGCAATATTTATTTAACAGTCGGTGCTGACATTCAACAAGTGAAAGCTTCATAAACCGTTAAAACACCCGTTGGCAACATCACCTGTCAAACTATACAAAATGTCAAGAGCCTTAAATCAAACTCTGAGAAGTGATCAAGCTACCTTGCCTGGCAGTTTCAGTTATCAGCAGTGGGGGGGGTTTGGGTCAGTTTGTGCATGTGTGATGAAATCTACGATTACTGACATTTACCGATTTGAGAAAAAAAATCTAATTTTTCCTCATGAGCAAGAGCCTAGAAGCATCATGGACAAACATCTCTAGGAAGCTGGTTTTCCTAGTGGCCAGAAAGCCAGAGTCCAGCCCAGGCCAAAGACCAGGTTGAAAATTACTGCTGGGAGAAAACGTGTCTCCAACATTTTTCAACAGTAGAGTGCCACCCCTCCCTCCCTGGGCTGTGGCTGCTGCAAACTCTCACACGTCCTCCCTAGGAAGACTGTAGGAAGGTTTGTCTAATGCCTAGGGTTAAGGGGATCTGCCGGGAGCCTCTTCCTCCTCATCCCCGGGGAGCCAGGCAACCAGCTGAAGCTGCCTGCAGCCCCGGAGTGAGCGAGCAGGGCTGGGGATGCGGGAGGAGGGCGGTGCGGAGCCGAGAGCAAGCTGGCAGCCGCACGCAAAACCCGGCTCCGGACTTCGAGTCTGAAGCCCAGTGCTGGCTGACAGAAAGGCGCAGCTTTTGGAAAATGTCCTCAGGGGAAGCAGCTGCTTCCCCTGCACCCCCCTTAGCTACGCTACGGATTCCCTTCGCCCATCTGTGGAGTGTGATGGGGGCTGCAGCTCACCCCCTGTGGCGAAGGAGGGCACAGGTGTGGGGCGCTGGACTCCGATGCACCTAGAGGGCAGCTCGGGTGGGGTGGGGCTGGGCAGGGCCTGTGGTTTCCGTTCTGCATTGCCTGGTGCTGGACCGTTGCACAAGCCCCAGCCATGCCGCACAGTGTGCCCCGAGAGGGAGTGGGGGGCCAAGCAGATGATCCAGCACCAGGGGGGAGAGGATATGTGGTTGGGGGGAGGGAAGGCCTTGGGCTGCACTGGGGGACTGCAGAGCAGAGGTGACACCCCAAAAACCTGCAGCAAAGGGATGGACAGATGGAGGGGGTGGGGTGGATAGAGGAGGCAGCAAGCCTAAAAACTAAAAGGGGAGCGGGGGGGGGGTCTAGTGGTTGTGTGTGTGTGTGGGGGGGGGGGGTTGGTGGTCAGAATTGCTGGGTTTTATTCCCAGCCCTGGGAAGAGAGTGGGGTCTAGTGTTTGGAGTGGAGAGGGGAGGGGCAAGCCAGGACTCCTGGGTTCTCTCCTTGGCTCTGACTCTCTCTTGTACAATCCCTTGGCAATTACCCAACCCGCCAGCGTGTTGGAGCGAGGGGATGGGGTCGGGTTGCAACAGGGCCCAGAGTCCCGTGCCACCCCTTTGTTACTCAACCAGGGGCAGGGTGGGGGATGGCCTGGGAGACCCGCTAAGAAAGGTGCTTCTGGTGGGTTTGTGTGTGGGTCACGCTGCCCCCTGCTAGATAGACCATTCTAGATCAGACCCATGGGCCCCCTTTATCCCAGTCTCAGCCCGGGTCAGCCCCTGGGAGCCCATCCCACTGTCGCCACGGCTATATCTGTTGGTCTCTTGGAAAGGTCCATTCCCATTGGTAGCTGTCCAGTGGCAGTGAGTTCCACGGGCCTCGGCACATGCTGTGCGGAGCAGGAGGTCCTTGTGTTGGGAGCAGTGGGAGTGAACTGTGTGTGGTTGTGTCTCTGAGCACGATTGTGAATATTCTGGTGTGTGTGGGGGTGATTGTGTGTGTGGCTAGGGGTGTGATTGTTTCTCTTTGAGGGGTGGGCTAATGTGTGCCCCAAGTGTGTCGTATGTGAGTGTCTGGGATTGTGTGAGTCCCTTTGTGCATCAGCGTGTGTGACTGGCTGTGTGGATTTGTGTGTGTGTGTGTGTGTGTGTGTGTGTGTGTGTGTGTGTGTGTGTGTGTGTGTGTGACCTGCTGCAGGATACAAAGTCATGCAAAAGCATTTCCTACCAGTTAGCCCAGCAACACACTGACACTGATACAAACACAGTGTCACACACACACACACACACACACACACACACACACACACACACACACACACACAGAGCAGGGCTCAACCCCTCCAGCAGGGGGCAGCAGGGACACACACATCTCCCTAGGGCCATCTTGGATGAGTTCCCATCACAACCCAGCACGGTGCCCCACATGGGTTTTGAGCAGGAGGTTGGACTAGATGACCTCCTGAGGTCCTTTCCAACCCTGATATTCTATGATTCTAAGTAACACTGTAGGAAGAGGATTTATTGTTGTCCACTTAAATATTCATGACAGCTTATAAGCAGCATAATACATAAAACATTATTGAGGCATGCAAATTACACAAATACTGCATTTGAAACTGCCTGCTTGTTTTAGGGAGATAACTAATTTCTTACCCTGAGTACAGAGACAAATACAATTGCAAAGGATTGTTGCTTGGGATGCACTGATTCAGAATGATGGTTCCCATAATGGAAGAGGCACATCTTTTTAACAGGGTCACCATGGAACCCCATTTCTTAGTGTGCAAGCCATCGTTATTGGGAAGTCCTTTGCTGGCAACATTTGCAGCGCTGACTCACAGTCCTCTTCTAAGGGCTTGATCTTGTTTTACTGAAGTCAGTGGGAGTTTTACCACTTGTTTTCTTGGATCTGGACTGGTTCCATACTGGAGCTCCTGGAAGAGTCCTCTCTCCTCCATGTGATCTCATTTCCTGGACAGACGTCAGGAGATGCTTCTACGGCCACAATGTTCTGAAGATTCAGAGCTGGCGCAGCAGGGACAGAAGGATTGTGAGGAGGTTTGGCAGCATGTGACCTCCAGAAGAAGAAAGAGGAGCGTCCATGCACCAGCAATGGACATACAGGTGAGCAATCGTTTCCATGTTCTCTCTACAGGTGCTAATGCGGAGAGTGGACTAGATGGCCCATCTGAGGGAAGGGAGCAGAAGGAGACTCCACCGATTGGAAGGCAAAAGATGCACTGTCCTAGGGATGGGGGTTCCACGACCACCACTCCCAAGAGGAGGAGGAGGGTGGTGGTGGTCGGGGACTCCCTCCTCAGGGGGACTGAGTCATCTATCTGCCGCCCTGACCGGGAAAACCGAGAGGTCTGCTGCTTGCCAGGAGCTAGGATACACGATGTGACGGAGAGACTGCCGAGACTCATCAAGCCCTCGGATCGCTACCCCTTCCTGCTTCTCCACGTGGGCACCAATGATACTGCCAAGAATGACCTTGAGCGGATCACTGCAGACTACGTGGCTCTGGGAAGAAGGATAAAGGAGTTTGAGGCGCAAGTGGTGTTCTCGTCCATCCTCCCTGTGCAAGGAAAAGGCCGGGGTAGAGACCGTCGAATCGTGGAAGTCAACGAATGGCTACGCAGGTGGTGTCGGAGAGAAGGCTTTGGATTCTTCGACCATGGGATGGTGTTCCAAGAAGAAGGAGTGCTAGGCAGAGACGGGCTCCACCTAACGAAGAGAGGGAAGAGCATCTTCGCCAGCAGGCTGGCTAACCTAGTGAGGAGGGCTTTAAACTAGGTTCACCGGGGGAAGGAGACCAAAGCCCTGAGGTAAGTGGGGAAATGGGATCCTGGGAGGAAGCACATGCAGGAGAGCGCAAGAGGGGAGGACTCCTGTCTCATGCTGAGAAAGAGGGACGATCATTGAGTTATCTTAAGTGCCTATACACAAATGCAAGAAGCCTGGGAAACAAGCAGGGAGAACTGGAAGTCCTGGCACAGTCAGGGAACTATGATGTGATTGGAATAACAGAGACTTGGTGGGATAACTCACATGACTGGAGTACTGTCATGGATGGATATAAACTGTTCAGGAAGGACAGGCAGGGCAGAAAAGGTGGGGGAGTTGCGTTGTATGTAAGAGAGGAGTATGACTGCTCAGAGCTCCGGTATGATACTGCAGAAAAACCTGAGAGTCTCTGGATAAAGTTGAGAAGTGGGAGCAACAAGGGTGATGTCGTGGTTGGAGTCTGCTATAGACCACCAGACCAGGGGGATGAGGTGGACGAGGCTTTCTTCTGGCAACTAGCAGAAGTTGCTAGATCGCAGGCCCTGGTTCTCATGGGAGACTTTAATCACCCTGATATCTGCTGGGAGAGCAATACAGCGGTGCACAGGCAATCCAGGAAATTTTTGGAAAGCGTAGGGGACAATTTCCTGGTGCAAGTGCTGGAGGAACCAACTAGGGGCAAAGCTTTTCTTGACCTGCTGCTCACAAACAGGGAAGAACTAGTAGGGGAAGCAAAAGTGGATGGGAACCTGGGAGGCAGTGACCATGAGATGGTCGAGTTCAGGATCCTGACACAAGGAAGAAAGGAGAGCAGCAGAATATGGACCCTGGACTTCAGAAAAGCAGACTTTGACTCCCTCAGGGAACAGATGGGCAGGATCCCCTGGGAGAATAACATGAAGGGCAAAGGGGTCCAGGAGAGCTGGCTGTATTTTAAAGAATCCTTATTGAGGTTGCAGGAACAAACCATCCCGATGTGTAGAAAGAATAGTAAATATGGCAGGCGACCAGCTTGGCTAAACAGTGAAATCCTTGCTGATCTTAAACGCAAAAAAGAGGCTTATAAGAAGTGGAAGATTGGACAAATGACCAGGGAGGAGTATAAAAAATATTGCTCAGGCGTGCAGGAGTGAAATCAGGAAGGCCAAATCACACTTGGAGTTGCAGTTAGCAAGAGATGTTAAGAGTAACAAGAAGGGTTTCTTCAGGTATGTTAGCAACAAGAAGAAAAGCAAGGAAAGTGTGGGCCCCTTACTGAATGAGGGAGGCAACCTAGTGACCGAGGATGGGGAAAAAGCTAATGTACTCAATGATTTTTTTGCCTCTGTCTTCACGAACAAGGTCAGCTCCCAGATTGCTGCACTGGGCAGTACAGCATGGGGAGAAGGTGACCAGCCCTCTGTGGAGAAAGAAGTGGTTCGGGACTATTTAGAAAAACTGGACGTGCACAAGTCCATGGGGCCGGATGCGCTGCATCCGAGGGTGCTAAAGGAGTTGGCGGGTGAGATTGCAGAGCCATTAGCCATTATTTTTGAAAACTCATGGCGATCGGGGGAGGTCCCAGATGACTGGAAAAAGGCTAATGTAGTGCCCATCTTTAAAAAAGGGAAGAAGGAGGATCCGGGGAACTACAGGCCAGTCAGCCTCACCTCAGTCCCTGGAAAAATTATGGAGCAGGTCCTCAAGGAATCAATTATGAAACATTTAGAGGAAAGGAAAGTGATCAGGAACAGTCAGCATGGATTCACGAAGGGGAAGTCGTGCCTGACTAACCTAATTGCCTTCTATGATGAGATAACTGGCTCTGTGGATGAGGGGAAAGCAGTGGATGTGTTATTTCTTGACTTTAGCAAAGCTTTTGATACTGTCTCCCACAGTATTCTTGCCGCCAAGTTAAAGAAGTATGGGCTGGATGAATGGACTGTAAGGTGGATAGAAAGCTGGCTAGATCGTCGGGCTCAACGGGTAGTGATCAATGGCTCCATGTCTAGTTGGCAGCCGGTTTCAAGTGGAGTGCCCCAAGGGTCGGTCCTGGGGCCGGTTTTGTTTAATATCTTTATTAATGATCTGGAGGATGGTGTGGACTGCACTCTCAGCAAGTTTGCAGATGACACTAAACTAGGAGGCGTGGTAGATACACTAGAGGGTAGGGATCGGATACAGAGGGACCTAGACAAATTAGAGGATTGGGCAGAAAAAAACCTGATGAGGTTCAACAAGGACAAGTGCAGAGTCCTGCACTTAGGACGGAAGAATCCCATGCACTGCTACAGACTAGGGACCGAATGGCTAGGTAGCAGTTCTGCTGAAAAGGACCTAGGGGTCACAGTGGACGAGAAGCTGGATATGAGTCAACAGTGTGCTCTTGTTGCCAAGAAGGCTAACGGCATTTTGGGCTGTATAAGTAGGGGCATTGCCAGCAGATCGAGGAACGTGATCGTTCCCCTTTATTCGACATTGGTGAGGCCTCATCTGGAATACTGTGTCCAGTTTTGGGCCCCACACTACAAGAAGGATGTGGAAAAATTGGAAAGAGTCCAGCGGAGGGCAACAAAAATGATTAGGGGTCTGGAGCACATGACTTATGAGGAGAGGATGAGGGAACTGGGATGGTTTAGTCTGCAGAAGAGAAGAATGAGGGGGGATTTGATAGCAGCCTTCAACTACCTGAAGGGGGGTTCCAAAGAGGATGGAGCTCGGCTGTTCTCAGTGGTGGCAGATGACAGAACAAGGAGCAATGGTCTCAAGTTGCGGTGGGGGAGGTCCAGGTTGGATATCAGGAAAAACTATTTCACTAGGAGGGTGGTGAAACACTGGAATGCGTTACCTAGGGAGGTGGTGGAGTCTCCTTCCTTGGAGGTTTTTAAGGCCCGGCTTGACAAAGCCCTGGCTGGGATGATTTAGCTGGGAATTGGTCCTGCTTTGAGCAGGGGGTTGGACTAGATGACCTCTTGAGGTCCCTTCCAACTCTGATATTCTATGATTCTATGATTCTATGATTCTGCTCCCTGCGTGACAACAGGAATATTTTCACAAGGGGAAAGGAATGGAACAATTCTCTCCTGTGGGGACACCGATGAGAAACACTGACAAAAAGCCCGCACTTCCGTAACGCACGAAAACCAGCCTCTTCAAAATCTTATGAAACAACAGTAGAGTAGAAATGAAAAAAGGAACTGCCAAAATGCGTAAAGCCTTATCACGAAAAGAAAACAGACACAGTAATAGAAAACAACACAGCTGAATGTTACGAGCACTGACACAGCACATGGTTTTTTTGTTTTGTTTTTTTCTGTTTTTTGAACCAGCATGTTCTCCCCAAAGGGAAATACACCATACCTGGAAGTACTGCAAGATTGATGCATGGAGTGGATGGAGCAAGCTCCTATTCCATCTCCCTGTTGCAAAAGTCCATTTAATATAAAGTTCTTACATCAAGAAGATATCAGATATTAAACTGATAAGAACAGATATAACAGAGAATTTTTTCACTTCAAGGTCCTAGAAACACAGACAAGGTTTTCATCTCAAGGCCAAAAGACCAAAAACATCAAGACAATTGATCACGGCCTTGGATAGACCAATAGACTACTGACACTTGACCAGAGCCAAGAAGCGATACCTTTCCTCGGAACAGCGCGCTCCCCTCGCGCTCCCATTGTTTTTTATATCACCAGGACCTGCTTTCATACCTTTGTAGCTAAGGGTACGTCTAGGCGGTAAGCAATCAATCTTCTGGGATCGATTTGTCGCGTCTTGTCTAGATGCGATAAATGGATCCCGGATCGATCCCGAAAGTGCTCGCCGTCAATGCCGGTACTCCTGCTCCGCGAGAGGAGTACGTGGAGTCGACGGGGGAGCCTGCCTGCTGCGTGTGGACCCGCGGTAAGTTCGAACTAAGATACTTCGACTTCAGCTACGTTATTCACGAAGCTGAAGTTGCGTATCTTAGTTCGAAGTGGGAGGTTAGTGTGGACCAGCCCTAAGTGGCAATCGCTGCCTCGAAGTGACTCCGATACAGTCACTCAAAGCACCAACTCTCCACACCGAATTCTGCTCCCACACAGAGAATTCTCTCCGCCCGCTTCCTTGGGCTCAGCCAGCTGCTCTGTGTTGCCGCCAGACATTGCTGATCTGCATAACCCCGCCCACTGATGTGTGACGCCTTCCCTCGGTGTCTGCTACACTCCCTGCCTGCAACAGACGCTGTGTGCCACGTGCCGCCCGAGCCCCGCTCTCGGAACCAGCCCGTCGGGGCGCGTCCCTCCGCCACTGATCCAGCCCTCAGGCCCGCGCCGTCCCTGCCCTGCACTCCCCCCAGCTGCTGCGCTCAGCGCAGGGAGCCGGGCAGCGAGAGCCGGGCTGTGGATCAAGGGGTGTGCAGGGGCGATGGAATTTCCGGTCCCTAAAAGTGGGGGGGGGGGCCACCAGCGCCGGAACGTGGCCGCCCCCCTTCCTCCGAGCCCCCTCCCTCACGCTTTGCCTTCACCTGCAGGCCCCACCCTCGCTCCGCCCATTCCCCCTAATCCCCGTCCCCGCATCACCCCTTCCCCGATGCCTCACCCTCGCACCGCCCTTCCCTCTTAATCCCCGCCCTCACGCCTTCCCCGAATCTCTGCTCCCACGTTGCCCCTCCCCCTAAACCCCGCCCATTCCTCCAAGGCCCCGCCCTCACACTGCCCCGTCTCCTGAGTTCCCCCCCTTGTGCTTCACTGTCTCCCCGATCCCCCACCCTCACACCGCCTCTTCACCCGAATCCCCGTCCCCACACCGTCCCTTTTCCCGATTCCCCAATCCTGCACCGCCTCTTCCCCCGAGTTCCCGCCCTTGTGCTTCCCCTTCTTCCTGAAACCCTGGCCCTGCCCCGCCCCTTCCCCCAAGGCCCCATCCCCACACCAATCCTTCCCCCAAGACTGCGCCCCCACCCCGCCCCTTTTCCCCAATCCCCCGCCCTCACTTGCCTCTTCCCCCAATCCCTGCTCCCAGATTGCCCCTCCCCTCTAGGGCCCGCCCCTGCACCGCCCCTTCACCTGAGGCCCCGCCCCTGCACCAGCCCTTTCCCCAAGACTCTGCCCTCGCACCGCCTCTTTCCCTGAGTCCCCATGGCCACGCTGCCTTTCCTCCAAGGCCCCACCCCCGCGCTGCCCCCTCCCTGTAATCCCCACCCCTGCACCGCCCCTTTCCATGAGGCCCCGCCCTCGCACCGTCCATTCCTTCAACGCACCGCCCTCGCACCGCCTCTTCTCCCCAAGGCCCCGCCCTCACATTGCCCTTTCTACCCGAGCTCCTGCCCTTGCCCCGCCCCTTCTCCCCGAGCTTTCACCCCCGCGCCGCCTCTTCTGCGAGTCGGAGTCCCCACTGCCACGCTGCCCCTTCCCCCGAGGCCCCGCCCTCGCACTGCCCCTTCTCCCGCCGGCCCTGCCCCCGCGCCGCTTCTTCCTCCAAGGCCCCGCCCTCGGCCCGCCCCTTCCCCCTCGGCCCCACCCCTGCACCACCCAGCGACCCAGGAGCAGGCAGGACCGGGGAGGCGGGAGGGCAGGAACTTCCTTAAGAAAAGGAATCCGGGCCCAGCCTCCCGTTCCCGGGTGCCCTCGGGCACATCACTCGGTCTCTCTGGGCCTCAGTTCTCCCGGCCGGGACATGGGGCTGGCGGCACTTCCCACTCTCGCCCGAGCCTGGGAGGGGAACTACCCTGTGGATTAGGAAGATGCTCAGATACTGGGGTGATGGGGGAGGGGCGCAGGGGGAGCGTATTAGCACCATCGTTTGGTATATGGAGTCTGTTTGGAAACAAAATATTTCCCTCAAGTCATTCCCAAAACCTGTATTCAGCGATAACCTTGGAACAGACAGAGCATCGCGTTTTTTTCCCATGTAGCCAGCCCCCAACCTGGCGCCAGCTCCCATTTCTCCTACTGCGACCCCATCTCACCTCCTGGCCCTGGCTGGGTGGCCATGGGCCCCTCGTGGCAGGGGGCTGTGCAGGGGGGGTCTCCTTGCAGCCAGGAGAGGGTGTCTGGTGGGTGCTGTCACCTCTGCCAGAGACCCACAAGAAACCCACTAGCTTCCTCCTCATGTGGGGAGAGGCTCCTACTTTCTGACTTGGGGGTGTGTGTCAGGGGCGAGTTTCCGTGATGTCAGAGCCCAGGGGAAGGGGGGGGATCGAATCATTACTCTGAAGTGGCAGGGCAACCTCCCTCCCTGCCCCCCAACCCTGCTCAGATTCCTCTAGGGGGGTGGACTGGGATCTCTAGGGAGAGAGACACAAGAAAAAACAGCTGCCGCTATGGAACCCAGGAGTCCTGGCTCCCACTCCCCCTGCTCTAACCTCTAGCCCTCCTCTGCTCCCAGAGCCAGGAATAGTACCCAGGGGTCCTGGTGCCCAGCTCCCACCCCACTCTGACCACTAGATCCCACTCCCCTCATCATCATCATCCAAGCTGGCCCTAGGGAGATGTGTGTGTCCCTGTCGCCCCCTGCTGGATGGGCTGAGCCCTGCTCTGTGTGTGTGTGTGAGAGAGAGATACTGTGTTTGTATCAGTGTCAGTGTGTTGCTGGGCTAACTGGTAGGAAATGCTTTTGCACGACTTTGTATCCTGCAGCAGGTGACACACACACACACACACACACACACACACACACACATCCCTCCACAACTCCACACAGCCAGACAGTCACACACACTGATGCACAACGGGACTCACACAATCCCAGACACTCACACATGACACACCAGGGGCACACACTAGCCCACCCCCCCCAAAGAGAGGGACAATCACACCCCCAGCCACACACACAATCACCCACACACACACCGGAATAGTCACAATTGTGCTCAGAGACACAACCACACACAGTTCACTCCCACTGCTTCCAACACAAGGACCTCCTGCCCTGCACAGCATGTGCCGAGGCCTGTGGAACTCACTGCCACTGGACAGCTACCGATAGGAATGGACCTTTCCAAGAGACCAATAGACATAGCTGCGCCTGTCATAGATTACAAGCCCATATCCGGTGGCCAAGCTAGAACACCGTTAATTCTGCCCCCTTTGTACATTTCAAGCCCGTATCTGGTAGTGGAGCTAGAGCAGAGCTTTTAGAGGGAGGCGCCCAATCTCAATGCAAAGACTCCAAGGGCTGCAGAATCTGCTCCATCCCTGGGGAAAATCTGCTCCTCGTTTCCAGTCTGGATTTGTCTGGCTTCATCCTCCCGCCATCAAGTCTCGCTCTGCCTTTGTCAGCTGGGTTAAAGAGCCCTCTGCGCCCCCAAATCTCCTTCCTAGGGGGGAGGTTGGTGGAGGGGGGGGGTTGTAATCATTTGATGACTCAGTTTCCCCACTTGCTTGGGTGTGAAGCTCCCCATTGGGCATGCAGGGCTTAACTTCTCCCAGGGGGAGTGAGACAGAGCCAGATGTCAACTAGGCCTGCCGGGGCTGGAACCTGGAATGGGAGGCCCAAGGCCCAGAGCACATTCTGCAAAGCAGCAGGCAGAACAGGGGGTCTAGGTGTGAACTGCGCCTGGCAAAGATTTACATTGGTGGCTGCTCAGGGCAGGGGGGAAGCAGAGCAGCCAGCATGTGCCAGGCGCTAGTAATTCACCCAGCTAGTCCTCGCTCCTCCACTGTGGACTCCCGCCACCGCCCTGCCCAGGGGGCCGGCTTCCAGCGCCCGCTTGTGATCTTTCCAAACCAGCCTCTGCAGGTTTTGTCCCAGGAATCCTGACTCCCAGTTCCACCCCCTGCTCTAACCACCAGACCCCACTCCCCTCCTAGAACCAGGGATAGAACCCAGAAGTCCAGACACCGCCCTCCCCCCCCACACACACACACTAACCACTAGACCCCACTCCCCTCCTAGAACCAGGGATAGAACCCAGAAGTCCAGACACCCCGCCCACACACACACACACACACACACACACACTAACCACTAGACCCCATTCCCCCTCCTAGAGCTGGGATAGAATCCAGGAATCCTGGATCCTAGCCCGTCGCTGTAACCACTAGACCCCACTCTGCTCTGAGAGCTGAGAATGGAACCCAGGAGTCCTGGTTCCCAGTCTGCCTATCCCCTACCCCCCACCTCTCACCACTGGCTTTTCTTGACATGTGAAGATCAAACCTGGTGCCATTAAGAGCCAGGAAGTCTTTATCACAATTCCTTTTCCTCCTCTGAGCCCCAGCCCCTGCCAGCCCAGCACACGGGCTAGTGGGTTACAAATCCCTGAGCAGGGATGTTTGTCTATCTGCCATAGCCCACTGCCTCCCTGGTTACTGTCGGACGGGGCTCCCAGAGGCTAACGCAGCCCCAGGGCCAGGGTAAGTGCTGTGCTCCTGGGATCTCACACTCCCGGGAACTTGGAGTGTGGTTGTGTGTGTGTGTGTGTGTGCGGGGAGGGGGAGAGACAGGCTGTGTTTAGAGTCTCAAAGCATCTTAAACTGAAACGGAAGGTGTTTCTCTTAGGGCAGGTCTTCACTACCCGTCTGAATCGGCGGGTAGAAATCGATCTCTTGGGGATCGAATTATCGCATCTCGTCGGGACGCGACAATCGATCCTCGAATCGACGCATCTACTCCACCAGCGGAGGTAGGAGTAAGCGCTGTCGATGGGGGAGCAGCGGAGGTCGATTTGCCGCCGTCCTCACAGCGGGATAAGTCGGCTCCGATACGTCGAATTCAGCTACGCTATTCACGTAGCTGAATTTGCGTGTCTTAAATCGACCCTCCCGCCCATAGTGAGGACTTAGCCCCAGTTTAGATGAGCTAAGATCAAGCGTAATGGTCCCGCACCCGCAAAGCCACGCGCCGACTGGGGAAGCGACTGGGCTGCCGCTGGGAATGGAGCGAGGAACGGCAGGAGCTGGGAGTCCTGATACCGTGGATCGGAACGGAGGACAACACCATCGTCACCCCCGGAGCCAGAGGTGTGCTGGAGAGATCCCTGAAGGCCGCCGTCCACGCGCTCTACGTGGACACCCTGAAGAAAAAAACGGATCAGGGTAAGGCCTTCGAGGTGACCAGCAAGTGGGACTCCAGCAACCACTTCCTCCCTACGGGCAGCTTCACCCAGTTTGCTCACTGGCGGTTCATACACCGCACCCGGCTGAATTGCGTCCCCCTCAACCGAGCCATCCGCCATGGGAACCGGGACAAACGCTGCAGGAAGTGCGTGTACGTCGCTGAAACCCTGCCCCATTTCCTATGCTGCTGCAAGCCCCACGCCAGAGCCTGGCAGCTGTGCCACAACGCCGTCCAGGACCGCCTAGTGAAGGCCATCGACCCGCGCCTGGGAGAGGCCACCGTCAACCGCGCCGTCCCCGGCACTGACAGCCCGCTGCGCCCAGACATCGTCGTCACGGACGAGGTTGGAAAAAAGATCATCCTGGTCGACGTCACGATTCCGTTCGAGAACAGGACCCCGGCCTTCCGTGAAGCCCGAGCCCGCAAGCTCGAAAAGTACGCCCCCCTGGCTGACACCCTGCGGACAAAGGGCTACGAGGTGCACGTCGACGCTCTGCTCGTCGGGGCCCTGGGTGCCTGGGACCCGTGTAACGAACGCGTGCTGAGGACCTGTGGGGTGGGCCGTCATTACGCACGGCTCATGAGACGCCTAATGGTCTCGGACACTATTCGTTGGTCTCGGGACATCTACACGGAGCACATCACCGGCCACCGCCAATAGTGGGAGTGAGCCGGGGAGACCTCGTGCACCCACAAGGGGGAAGAGACCTAGAAACCCCCCCTGCTGGACTTTATCCCCTGAGCCCTGAACCCACCGAACCTAACTGAATCCCACCACGTGAGGGTCACCCCATCCCCATTACCCAGCCCACTTACTTATACCCATGACTGTCTCTACTCTCTGTATGAGTGATGGACCCTCACCGCTTGTCGGCTGTATCTTGATCCCACCCACCATTTACCCCCCCTCCATTGGGGACATTGCAGTCTGTATATATTATGTGTGCTGCCCAACACCAAAACACCAACATACCCCTATACTCTGTATGTTACCCCAATGACCAATAACTGACGCTTCAAATTTTCTGTATTGTTTATTTTTCAAATATTATCTAATAAACTTTTAAATCTGTTCTTATCAGTTGCCCCACCCCAGAGGTGGCTGCATCTTAGCGCTGGGCGAGCCATCCCCCTGGGGCATTATGTGCGACTGTTCCCCGGCTGCCCTGTGCCAGAGGTGGCTGCAGCTCAGCACCCGGTGAATCATCCCTCCCTGGTATTATGTGTGGCTCTTACCCAGCTGCTCCACCCCAGAGATGGCTGAATCTTAGCACCGGGTGAGCTGTCCCTGCCTGGTGTTATGTGTGGTGTTTCCTGGCTGCTCCACCCCAGAGGAGGCTGCATCTCAGTGCCAGGGGAGCTGTCCCCGCACAGCATCTGTGTGCAGCTGGTAACTGGGTTATATGGTGTTTGGACGAAGGAGTAATTGAATTTTTAAATATAAGATCTTGTAGGTTTATTATTAGTTATTATTTGCACTGTAGTAGTGCTGAGCCCCACGCCCGGGTAAGCCCCCCAGTGTGCTAGGAGCTGCGCAAACACAGGAATACCGCTGCCCCGCTGGGAAGTGGGAGCAGAATCCAGGGCTTTGTAGGTCAGTTACCCGAAGGAGGAGAAATTAGCACCGTGGCCGCTGGGTATATTCTCAGCGCAACTTGTTTCTTTGATGTATGTGCACCCGTCCTGGACACAGGGCCGGTACAAGGAAGTTTCACGCCCTAGACGAAACTTCCACCTTGCGCCCCGCCCCCAGCCCTGTGGCAGCTCCCCCCCACCCCCCGCCTTGAGGCGCCCCCCCCACGGCGGCTCCCCCCCCTGCCCTGAGGTGCCCCCACCCGCGGCAGCTCCCCGCCAGGGAGCCATGCGGCAGCTCCCCACCCCAGCTCACCTCTGCTCCACCTCCTCCCCGAGCATGCCGCCCCTGCTCTAATTCTCCTCCCCTCCCAGGCTTGCGGCGCCAAACAGCTGATTGGCGCTGCAAGCCTGGGAGGCGGGAGAAGTGGAGCGGCGACCGCGCGCTCGGGGAGGGGGCGTAGGAACACTGTAAAAAAAAATTGGGGGCACCGCTTTTTGGCGCCCCCAAATCTTGGCGCCCTAGACAACCGCCTACTTTGCATAAATGGTAGCACCGGCCCTGCCTGGACAGACGTGGTTGTAAACAGCATCCAGGGAACTCCTTCTGTGGGGACTCTCAGCAGAAACCACCCAGGCCAGGTTCCCAGGGAGCAAATAACTCTCCATAGACTGAGGGGTTGAGGCAGCGAGCACCCCAGAGAGAACTAAAGTGCAAAAGCGAATGAAAAACAAATGTCTTCCAAAACCTTAACAGTTGTTTGCATACTAAGGACAAATTGTAATAGCACCACCTGGAGGCTTCTGGCAGAACAAAGATAAGGAGCGCCTCATGTGCCATGGAGACTGAATTCCCCCGGGGTCTTTGCTGAGCCATTCTGTACTCCATACTCCTCCCCGCTCCGCTCTCCCCCCGCTAATGCTCACCTTCCCTCTAGGGGGCAGAGGAGAGATCAGTCCCTATGGCCCGTTCAGCGAGTGAGGGGCTGGTTAACGCCATCTGGGGTGTGGATTTTGTGCTTCAGACACATTTGTTAGGAACAGGTCTGAGATGCTCACAGCTCACTCCACCCAGCCGCCTACAAGGGAAAAGTCCCTTCCCCCTTCCCGGATCTAACCATTAGATCCCACAATTCTCTCCAAGCCAAGAATAGAACCCAGGAGTCCTGACTTCCAATCCCCCCTGCTCTAACCCACTGAATCATAGAATCATAGAATATCAGGGTTGGAAGGGACCTCAGGAGGTCATCTAGTCCAACCCCCTGCTCAAAGCAGGACCAATTCCCAACTAAATCATCCCAGCCAGGGCTTTGTCAAGCCTGACCTTAAAAACCTCTAAGGAAGGAGATTCCACCACCTCCCTAGGTAACCCATTCCAGTGCTTCACCACCCTCCTAGTGAAATAGTGTTTCCTAATAGCCAACCTCCCCAACTGCAACTTGAGCCCATTCCTCCTTGTTCTGTCATCTGGTACCACTGAGAACTATCTAGATCCATCCTCTTTGGAACCCCCTTTCAGGTAGTTGAAAGCAGCTATCTAATCCCCCCTCATTCTTCTCTTCTGCAGACTAAACCATCCCAGTTCCCTCAGCCTCTCCTCATAAGTCATGTGCTCCAGACCCCTAATCATTGTTGTTGCCCTCCGCAGGACTCTTTCCAATTTTTTCACATGTAGTGTGGGGCCCAAAACTGGACACAGTACTCCAGATGAGGCCTCACCAATGTCGAATAGAGGGGAATGATCACGTCCCTTGATCTGCTGGCAATGCCCCTACTTATACAGCCCAAAATGCCGTTAGCCTTCTTGGCAACAAGGGCACACTATTGACTCTTATCCAGCTTCTCGTCCACGGTAACCCCTAGGTCCTTTTCTGCAGAACTGCTTCCTAGCCATTCGGTCCCTAGTCTGTAATACTGCATGGGATTCTTCTGTCCTAAGTGCAGGACTCTGCACTTGTCCTTGTTGAACCTCATCAGGTTTCTTTTGGCCCAATCCTCTAATTTGTCTAGGTCCCTCTGTACCCTATCCCTACCCTCCAGCGTATTTACCACTCCGCCCAGTTTAGTGTCATCTACAAACTTCTGAGAGTGCAGTCCATGCCATCCTCCAGATCATTAATGAAGATATTGAACAAAACCAGCCCCAGGACCAACCCCTGGGGCACTCCACTTGAAACCGTCTGCCAACTAGACATGGAGCCGTTGATCAGTACCCGTTGAGCCCGACAATCTAGCCAGCTTTCTATCCACCTTATAGTCCATTCATCCAAGCCATAATTCTTTAACTTGCTGGCAAGAATACTGTGGGAATACATTGGACCTCCACTCTCATCCCAAAGCCAGAGATAGGACCCAAAGTCCTGACTACCCGTCCCCCTGCTCTAACCATGAGACCCCACTCCCCTCTCAGAGCCAGGGAGAGAACCCAGGAGTCCTGGCCCCCAGCCCCCGCCCCTGCCCTAACCTGTAGACCCCGCTCCCCTCCCAAAGCTGGATAAAGAACCCAGGAGGCCTGCTTTCACCACTAGCAAGATCCAGACAGCAGATAATCGCTGGCCCCTTCCGCCTTCTCTAGAGATCCTGTTCTTAGAATTGTTGTGTCACATCAGATCTTCCGAGACATCTCTGGCCCCAGTAGGGGAGAGAGAGAAGGCCCCAGCTAGAAGAACGGTGTATCACAGTGGGGGGCCAGCCCCCTGGGACACTGGGTGAGCTAATCATGTCCAGGCTGGGGGGCTGTACCCTGCTTAGCAGCGACTCTGGGATGGACCCAGGTGTCCTGGTGGAGCCAGATGGCCCATGAGCTCCGTGGGCGATGCTCTGGCTAAGAGGGTGAGCGTGACCCTGGGCTGGAGACGCAGGGGAATAGCGAGTAGGAGCAGTGATCCCTGCTCGACGTGATATTGGGGAGACTGCGCCCAGCTCTGGGGGGCCGCACGTCAAACAGGGTGTCTGGAAATGGGGGAGGTGTCAAAGAAGAGCAACGGGGACGATCCAAGGGCTGGAAAACCTGCCTGAGAGCCAAGCACTGAAGGAGCTCGATCTAGTGAGTTTAACCCGGAGAAGGCTGAGAGGGGACAAGATCCTGGTCTGTCAGCACCTCCCTGCTGGTGCGGGGAAGGTTTCGGGGAGCAGAGGGCTCGTTAACCCAACAGACAGGGGCAGAGTGAGAGCTGACGGTTGGGGGATGGAGCGAAAGAAATTGAGACTGGGAATAAGGGGCAGATTTTCCCCAGGGAGGGGAACTGACCCTGGGAATCACTGCCCCAGGGACAGGGCAGAGTCTCCAGCCCTTGGAGTTTTTCTATGGAGTTCGGATGTCCCTAAAAGCACTGCTCTAGCTCGACCATCAGCTCTGGGCTGGAAGCTGGGATCCCTGAGGGGAGGTCTCCAGGCTGGGCAGACTGCCTGGGCACCACGGTCCCTTCTGGCGTTAAGATTGGCAGATCAATGAACGTAGCAGTAAGCAGCTGGGCTGGGAGCTTCTTGGTTCTCCTCGGCGAGGCAGGAAGCTGCGATGCTGAATAAAGCTAAACACCGCGCGGTCGTTCTTACAATTTACCACATGTGTTACGGTCACGTCTAGTGGCCCAACTAAGAACAGGGCCCCTTCGTGCCAGGCACTGCCCAGACACACAGCAAGAGACAGGCCCTGCCCCAGCTGAGATCAGGGCCCCTTTGTGCCAGGCGCTGCCCACGCACAGCCAGAGACAGTCCTTGCCACAAAACAATTGAAGGCTAAAGAGACAAAAGTAAGATTTGTATCCACCTTGTACAGGTGGGGAAACTGAGGCACGGAACGCTGCAGTGGCTTGCTCGTGCTCACATGGGGCCCTGTGGCAGCGTTGTGTAGCCCATAGAACTAGATTTAGCATTTATTTGATGGGGCAGTAATGCAAGCAACCCACAGGCCTGTCTCCTGTGAGACGCTGGCCTCAGCAGTTAGCATAAGGCTTGGGGCCTACGAACTTTGGCACAGATAAATGGCCCAACCGTGACCCCTAAGTTTTGGGGACATGGGAACAGAGCGTTTAAGGGGGAGCTTTGTCCACAACAACACCAGGAACAGGAACTAACACCAACTTGCGGATAGTATAGCATGGGACCATCGGCAGCTGACTGACCACCAGAGAGCCATGACCTATGGGAGAAGATCCCCCAGAACTGGTAGTGGGAGGAGATACACATAAGGAAGAGGGGAGACACCCCTACAGAACAGGCATTAGGCAGGGTGATGTCAGCGTAACGTCATGTACAAATCGCATCCCAGCCTGCGGGCAGGAGAAGAGCGCGATGTAGCCCTTGGGAAGTGCCGGGGTGATGACGAGGAAGGTGATGGTGAGGAGGAAGATACTGGATTGTTCTGCACGGGACGGTTCAGAGGGATACGCTGCTGTCTCTCTATCTACCTCGCTGGGCTGGAGCCTTTGTGACTTTGCTAAATGTGCTAATAATTCCTCAAGTGCGAGTGTCACAGCTGTGCCCATCGGGGTTCCCAGCTGAACCCCAGTTTCCATAATCCTGGGCCTGACCTGGGGACACAAACCTGTCAAACCTCACTGGGATCACTGGGAATTCTGAAGTAATCAAGAGAATGAATATGCGACTCCTACATCGGGCTCCAGCTGTGACTAGATCTGAGATCTCCTGCCTTACCCCACAGCCCAGCCTCTCTCTGCAACCCGTAGCCTTTCTGGGACACCCTTTGTGCTGAAAACGTTTTCATAGGAACCTTTCCCGGGCCCAAATCCAGTTCCCTTTTCTTGTAGGTCCCAGGTCAGTATTCACCCTGGAGGAGATGGAGGCCCTGCTGCTGCTGCTGGCCCTCTCCATCCTGACCGGTGAGTGGTTCTGGTTGTGCTGGGGCTGGGATGCAGTAACGGAGATGAACAGGGAGCCGGGAATTTGGGAGACTCTGCCATGGCGACGGCTCCACCTGCCAATGCTTGGAATCCAGCAGGGGGCATCTGGAACGTCTGGGGTTCAGTTGCAACCTCTAGGGGGCTCTCCTCTGGTAATCAGGGCTGGCCCTGATGCCCCAGGGCAGGACTAGGGGGCGTTGTGCTGCAGCGAGTGGGGCGGTGGCTCTCCTTTGGCAGTCAGGACTGGCCCCGATGCCCCAGGGCAGGACTAGGGGGCAAGATGCTGTAGATAGCAGGGTGCTGCTTCCCCTCCAGGTGCCGGCTGCCAGGACTGGGGGGTGACCCTGCCCGCGGGCCCCCTGACTGGATGGAGCGGCTCATGCGTGATGATCCCTTGCTCTTACACCTACCCCGAGGGGCAGCTCGTCAGAGCCGTGACCTGGAGCCGGGACAACGAGAGAATTGTGCAGCTCACCGCAGCAGCGGGGCAGGGCTATGACAAGGCCGAGCGCGCCCAGTTCCTGGGTGACCTGCACCACGACTGCACCCTGCGCCTCAACCCGCTGGCGCTCGGCGACGGGGGCACCTACTCCTTTGAGTTCCAGTCCCAGAGCCAAAGCTGGAGAAGCCCCCGAGCCGTGTGCCTCACGGTGTCAGGTAATCCCCGGCTCCTCTTGCAGAAACGGTTCACCAACAACCCAGCCTGGCCCCACACGGCGTTATGTGTGGCTGATCCCCAGCTGTCCCACCTTAGGGGTGACTGCACCTCAGCGCCCATCGAGCCATCCCCAAGGACGGTTGCTGTAAACCTCTCATAACATTTCACTCAAATCAAACGACCACTCTGCAAAGCTGTGAAGAAACAGTGGAGTCTGGTGGTTAGAGGAAGCCTAAACTGGAGTCAGGACTCCTGGGTTCTCTCCCAGCTCGGAGAGGGGAGTGGGATCTAGTGGTCACAGCCAGGGGTGCTGGGAGCCAGGACTCCTGGGTTCTCTCCCAGCTCTGGGAGGGGAGCCTGGGTCACACCCCCACCTGGTCTTGAGGAAGCTCTCAAAGAAGGGGCAGTGGCTGGTTACTGGAGGTGGCTGTAGCCATGGCCGTGCCCCCAGCAGTGACTGGCTCCCCCCTCACCCACCCTACACAGAACATTCCTGCAGGGTCAAATATAGCATGGTTAGGGCCCCCAGAGCCCTGAGCAGCAGCATGGTCTGCTCCATCTCCGAGCACTGCGCCTCCTCCGGCCTGCATTGGTACGACGGAGCCGGCGCGCGGATCCAGGAGGAAACTGAAGCTGGCAAAAGCAATAGCGAGCTGAGCATGCACATCATCTGGCAGCATCGGAGGGCGGCGCTGGAGTGCCGGGTGCAGGGCTACCGGAATAGGTGCCTCCCCAAAGGGCCCCAGCCTCCAGCCACAGGTGAGTTGCATTATGTATGGGGCCTTCCCTTTCTAGGGGGTGCCAGCTCCCATCAGGCCCCAGGGCAGGGGCTGGCTGGGGGGCAGGGAATGGGGCACGGGGCCTTTCCCCTCTATCAGGCACTGACTCTAATCAGGTCTGAGGGCAGGGGTCTGGCTGGTGCTGGGGGTGGGGAATGGGATATGGGACCTTTCCCCTCTAGGGGGCGCCAGCTCCCATCTGGCCCCAGGGTGCGGGACTGGCTGGCTCAGAGGGGCAGGGAATGGGGCACGGGGCCTTTCCCCTCTAGGGGGTGCTGGGTCTGACCCATCTCCAATGGCCTTTTCAGGCCGGCCCCCCCGCCTGAAGGTCCTGGTGGATGCGGCCGGCCCAGGCCCAATCAGGGAGGGCGACTCGTTCACGCTGAGATGTGTGGGGGACAGCGGGTCACTGGACCAGGTCTACTTCTGGATTCACAATGAGGACCCTCTCAGCAGATTGAAGGGGCGACCTTGTCTCACGGGGGCAATTACACCTGCATGAAGTGGGTCTCCGACATAGGGCATGCCTACCTGGCCATATCCCCCACCACCTATGTGGCCATCCTGGGTGAGTAGTCAGTGCCAGGGGGGGGCCACAGCCCTGGGGGTGGAGCCAAGGAGCACAGATGGGAGGGGTCCTTATCTCACCTACATTCCAAATGGGGGCGGGACCACAGCCCTGGGGGCGGAGCAGGAGAGCACAGATTGGGGGTCTTTCTGTCACTGACATTCCAGTTGCGGGCAGGGCCACAGCCATGGGGGTGGAACCAGGTTCACAAATGGGAGGGGGCGGGGCCCTCCTTATGCCACCACTTGGATATGGGAGTGGGGCTAGAGCACTGGGGGTGGAGCCATGGAGCCCCTCCACCCCATGCCATGCTGCGCCTAAGTCCCCAGCTGCCGTCCCACGGGGGCTTCATTAGCTCATATCTCATTCCGCTTCCTCTGCAGCCCCCCCTGTGGTGCATGTGGTGGCCACCCCGTGCCGGCTGGACACCAGCGCCTATAGCAGATTGGACTTCTCCTGGTACAAGGATGGCGAGCGGCTGGGATGGGCACAGGTGTTATACCAATAAAAACTAGCAGGATCTTATTAAAGGGGACAAGATAAAGATGCCACATTTATTATGATAATTTGATTTATGACCAATAACTAATATTTTAATCCTTATACACACACATTATACCTAATACCCACACACACACACACACACACCAGATGTTCTGCAGCTGCTGCATAGTTACCAGTCCTGCTTGAGTCTGTGGCTTGAGTTTGCAGCTTGGGTTCGTAGATTGTGGCGGCTAACTGGCCAGGAAAGCCGGGCACAAGGACGAGCTGGGTCTCTGTTGGGCATGCACCGATGCCCTTCCATGTTGGCAGCAGAATGTTACCCTCCTCCAAAGTTTTCCATCTCACCCATCCTTTTTGTAGGCTTTAGTTTGAATCCAGAGTTTAATAGGTCTTGCTGTGTCACGCTGCCTCCAGGTTTGGTGATTGATCACCTGTCAATTGCAGACATGACTTTCAGCCTGGGACCTGGCTTTGATCTTTCTTCTATTGTACCTTTTCTTTTTAGGGTGGATTCTTCTTACTTTGTTAGGGCTCTTGTCTGCATCTTCAGCCCTTGGTGTTTGAACTCTATTTAATCAGGACATGCTGGGGCTGGAGGTTGATTCTATCACCCATACATACCTCATTCACACATCTAAACTAAACTAATAAGATTACAGCCGGGTTTGCAAAAGTGAAGGTTGCAGCAAGCCCTTACAAAATGGAGTAAGCGTTTTAAAATGGGGTTTGAATTACAATATGGCAAACAGTGAACAGAAGTTACAATATAGACAAGTATAATGGATGGTAAACAGTGAACAGAAGTTACACTGTAGGCAAGTGTAATAAATGGTGAACAGAAATTACAATACTGAAACAGTGCAAGTCTCAGTGATTTAAGCAGGAATTGGATTGATAGTGAAACTTACAAAGGCAGTTGACTGAACAGCTATGGCTCGTGGAACTGGCTTTCCCAGGCATCCAGATGGCTGATGGGGGAGAGTATCAGTGTGAGGTGCACAACACCCTAGGGAAATCCACCTCCCTGCCACTCTCCATCACTGTTGTGTGTAAGTACTAGGTGCATCTGACTCCATGTTACGCATTACATAGCCTGGGAATGGCTTAGAGTCCCCCATGCACCATAGCTGAACCCCGCACAGTCCTTCTGCAAGGCCATGCCACCCCAGCACCGTCCTTCTGCAAGTCCAACCAAAATAAACAAGCTCCCAGCTCGTGCTCCAGCTGGGTCCGCTTTGTTGACCAGGCTCCAGTATCTCTGTCCAGCGCACAGAGCTATCTAGCGGCCGAATGACATTGCAAATCAACTTGTCATCAGGCCAAGAAGCACCCATTCAAATAACATACAATTGGTTGAAATTTAATATTTTTTAATCATCAGGAAAACTGTCTGGTTTGCCCCCCTCAAAATTAGCTCTTTGACGGACTTTTCATTACATTTTTCACCTAAGTTTTTACCTACAGTGTTTTCAAAGAGCAATTCATGGGCGGTGGGTGAAAGAGCTGTTGGGGGATCCTAGTCCCCGGCCCCTCCCTCGCTGCCCGAGAACAACCCTTCCCCTTCCCCGCCGTGGGTGGGTGTGTTCCTGCTGCCCCCTGCTGGAGGAGCTGAGCCCTACTCTGTGTCTGTGGGTGTCCCTGCCCACCACCTGCGGCCGCCTCCCCCCCCGTGCACCCCCAGTCCCAGAGTGCCCCCAACCCTGGCGCCGGGCAGCGTGGCATGGCCCCAGCTCCAGCGGCCCAGCCCCTGGCCTCACGAGCACCGGCCCCAGCCTGCCTGCCCCAGCCTCTCAGCCTCGGAAGAGGGAAGGGAACTGGAAACAGGCAGGAGGGAGTCTGGGGGCGGAGTGTGGGTGGGGCCACGCCTGGCTGGGGAGGCACAGCCCTCCCCGTCCTACGATACCCGCCGCCCATGGGGCAACTGTTGAAAATTATAATCAATTAAAGTTAAATAAACTTTTAAACAGAAAATGGTGTGTGTGGGGAGATTGGCAAACAAAATCGTTTAGGTTTTTGGGAAACAGACAATTATGATGGCTGAACAGAACCATATTTGATCAAAATGCAGATAAAACAATGGATGAAAATCTGGAGGGAGTGTTTGATTCAAAGTTTAGCAAAAGTTTCAAATACCAAAGTCCCAAAACTTTTTGGGACAAAGTTGGGGAAACGGCTCCATTTTGTACACAGCAAAACAGAAACACACATTTTTGTGATCATTCACATTTTTTCTTCCATTGGCCTGTGCAGCTGCCCGCATCAGGGTGCTCCGGTCTCTCTGTCTCTCGCTCTGAGTCTGTGATCTCAGCAGGGACAGGGACTGTCTCTGGTTGTGTGTCTGGGCAGCGCCCGGCCCAATGGGGCCCTGATCTCAGCGGAGGCTTCTAGGTGCTATTGTAATAAGAGGAGTGTGACGAAGTGGGACTGTTCTTAATGTTTCCTCTGAATACTGTGTGGGTGCCTCAGTTTCCCCTATGCATTTCTTAAGTCTCTAGGTGGTGGGGAAAGGCCAGTGTGCATAAATCACTGACACTCTGTCTCCCTGGCAACAAATGGCTAGGGCCCCTTCCCCCCCTGCAAGGAAATAGCTAAAGGTGAACAAAGAGATCAGGTGACCGCCTGGCCTGGGAAAGAGACAAAGCCCAGAGAAGGAGGAGCTGGAGGGGGTTGGAGCTAGCTGGGGACTGGAAGGGAGGGCAGACGGGGGTCTGCCTCGCTGGGCCCCAGAATGGACCCGGCAGAGGGGTCCCGTTCGCTGGACCTACAAGCTCTGTTTTAGACCATGTTCCTGTCATCTAATAAACCTCTGTTTTACTGGCTGTCTGAGAGTCACGTCTGACTGCGAAGTGGGGGGTGCGTGCAGAACCCTTTGGCTTCCCCAGGACCCCGCCAGGGCGGACTTGATGTGGGAATCACACGGAGGGGCATACGCTGAATGCTCCAAGGTCAGACCCAGGAGGTGAAGCCGTGTGAGCTTCTTGCCCTGAAGACAGTCTGCTCTGAGGGAGAGGAGGCTCCCCAAAGTCCTGACTGGCTTTGTGGGGAGCAGTTCCAGAACATCGCCCGGGGACTCCGTGACAAGGAGATTGGAGGTTTTATGAACCTGGAAGAAACTCCAATGTCCAATAAACAGTTGGGAGGAAAATTCTCCTGGTTAAAAACCCAGCTTCCTTCCTGCCCCCTCCTCTGAGACTGGCCTTCATTGTCCCCCCTAGGACTATGCTGCCCCCTCAACCAGCTTCCACCTCCCCATCTCCCTTGTGCCTGCCCCACTGCACCCTGCATGACACTGGAGCTAATGACCCTATTCTCCATCCCTGCCCCCCACAGACGGCAGTGACTGGTACCAGCTGAGCCCTGGCCCCATGGCAGGCTTCGGAGCAGGGGTCCTGCTGCTCTTCCTCCTGAGCAACCTCGGGGTTTATTGTCTGGCCAGGAGACTCCGGCAACGGAAAGAACTGGGGGGGAGTCAGCAGGGTAAGGGACCCCCCGGGGTGGGAATTGGGGGAGGGGCAGGAAAAGGGGCTGCTCTGGCTGCATTGTGGAAAACCTGGAGTGTGGGCGTGTGAAGGAAATCAACCCACTGGTTGGTGTGTGTGTGTGTGTGTGTGTCCCTCCACTCCCTGCTGGAGGGGCCAAGCCCTGCACTGTGTGTGGGACGGTTGGAGGAAGCGGCCTGCTTGGGGGGGGGGGGGGTTGCTAGAGGGGGGAAACGATTGATTTGGGGGGAAATGTTTGAAGAAGGAAAATAAACAGTGAAAGGGGATAATTGTGTCTCCTTCCCCTGGGGGCAGCAGAGAGGACCCCAGCGCCCCACAGAGAGACTCGCCCTATGAGGTCAGTAGGGGGGGGTCTGTTAACCCCTGGGTCCACACTGCCACCACATACTAGCTGGAGTTGAGTAGGCAGCTGCAGCCTGTGGACCCCCCACCCCGGGTGAACCCCTGACCCTAGCTGGACGGATTCAGCACTACCTGAGCATGTGTCATAAACCCCGTCCTGCTAATGGCTCAGGGGAGATTCTCCTCATCCAATAGCCAGGTCCTGCCCTGGCACAGGAGGCTGGGAGATCTCTCCCGAAATATAGTCGGGGATGCTCGTTTTTAGTGCACCAGGTAACTGCAGTTCACAGCTCTGCTGGGCAGTAAAGCCGGGCTCCCAGACCCACCCCCCCACTCTAACCACTAGATCCCACTCTCCTCCCAGAGCTTGGGAGAGAATCCAAGAGTCCTGGCTCCCAGCTGCTCCCCCGCCCCCCTCCCAACCACTAGACCCCACTCTCCTCTCAAAGCTGGGGTGAGATCCCAGGAGTCCTGGATCCCACTTCTCCGCCCTGCCCCCATTATTGCAGGTACAGGCAGACATCACACACAGGTCTCCTGCTGGGGGAGTGTCGCCTCTTTCACACAATCTGTCTCTCTTCCTGTGTCCCCGGCAGGAAATCCCATGTGCCGGGGAGATTCCCTGCCCCTCGGATGATGCCGGCGACTATTATAACAGCCCCAAGGACTATTGTAACTGACCACGGCCGAGATCTCTGCAGTCCACAGTCCCCTCCGCACTGCCACAACCCGGATCTCGATAAGAGTCCACCGCTCACACCCCAGGGAGCATTCACCCTCCTCCATGAGCTGGGGAAACCCACGAGAACCCAGCAATCTTGACTCCCAGTCCTCCTCCCACCCTGGGGCAGGCCCCACTTGGGCCACTGGAACTGGGCATTTCTGGGGCAGTTTAATTGTAGCTTCGATTTTCCAGGCTGTGTTGGCTTTTGGGAGTCAGGTCAGCCTAGCAGATAGAGAACAGAACTGGTAGGGAGGCGAGCTGGAGTCTGCCTGCCCATGGGCAACTCACAGGCCTGCTCCGTGCCTCAGTTTCCCCATCTGTGCAAGAGGGTAATGATCCTGCCCTCCTGTGTATAGCACTTGGAGATCTCTGGCCGGAAAGCGCTAGACACGGGCAGGGTGTCGTTACCGACCCCACTGCTGTTTTCTTTCAGTTCCAGCCCCTTTCTCAGCTTTAGCTCAGTTTTCGTCAGGGAATTGCCTCTGTTTTGTTTCTTGTTATTGGATAATAAAGCGGTTTTACAAACCCATCAGCTTGGGTGACTGCTGCTGGACAGGGAGGGTTTGCCGAGGGCAGGGGGCTCCGAGGCTCGAAAGCTAAAGGAAAAAATGTCGCAGCAAGCAGCCTTCCAAAGCTTTTTTTTTAGCAGATTGTGCAACCGGGAGCCAATCAGACTCTCTGGTGGGGAATTAGAAAAAAAAAAAAAAAAGGCAGAAGCCCCTCCCCCCAGTGCCCCAAAAGAAGCAAGGTGCTACTTAAAGAAATGAATAGTCAATTACATACACAAAGAAGCCAATATACGCTTGCTGGGGGCGGCCTTGGCAGCTGGCCCCTACCCAGCTCCGGCTTCCGGCCTCCCTAGGGGGCGGAGTCTGGGGGGAAGGAGAGGAGAAGGCAGGACCACAGAAAGGGGCAGGGCCTTGTAGTGAGGGGGAGAGCACCCCACAATTTTCTGTCTAGCCCCCCTTACCCACCCCACCCCCAGTGGGAAGCGGCTGGCACCCCCCGGGTCAGCCAATCACAGAATACAATCCCACTCATTCATGTACCAGGCTCTAGTTTACATCGAAAGTAGTTACTTGTCCCTACTCCTCCATTCTTCCCAATGAGGCTTGCCACCCACCCAGGGGTGCCAGACAGGGGGCCAGGATCCCCTCACTTTATACCTGCCATAAGGGGGAGCGATGGGAGAGGGGCAGAGAGGAGCAAGCGGGGGGTGGGATCTTGGGCGAAAGAAGCAGCGTGAGGGCGGGGACTCGGGGTGAACCCAATGATGGCCTATTAAGGCCGGGAAGGGTCGGTTGCACCCATTTGTCACATAGGTGCCTGCAAAGAAGGGAGTAATATCCTCCAAAGGGGCTCAGGGTAATTCTCCGTACGAGGAGTGGTGTTATTTGCATGGCATTGAAAGATTGTATTGTTTTCACTAAGGTTACTGTAGGGGGAACATGAGAATTATTTTTCTGTTTGATCCCAGGTCGAGAAAAAATTCATAACCCCATACCTGGCCCGTCACTCTTCAGTGTTGTTCGAATAATCCCATACACCATTGGCCACAATATGCCGAAGGCAACGGCTTTTTCCCAGATCCAACCCTGTCCCATTACACACCCAACACCAATGACCTTTTCCCTCCACCACACTTATCCATTTAGATACATTTATTCCCACTGCTTCCCAAGGGTCATTGCTGTTCCATGTTTTGTTAAACGGACGAGGTCCTCCAGTGAGGTCTGGGGAATTGAGTGGGATTGCCAGGACAGGAACACCAGCTTGAGAGTGGGCTGGGATGTGGCTGCAGACCCAGCAATTAGAAATATTAAGGGTCTGAGCCATCCACACTTGCTGCTGGATAAAAGAATTGTCATTGTGGACTCCCCAGACCTTAAGACACCAGCAGCCGAGGAACAGGCGCCACCAGAGGCACATGTTGGAGGCAAGGCCCTGCTGGTTCTGACAACCTCAACTGAGGGAACCACAGTCACGGTTTTACATCCACCAGGGAGCAGGCGCTAGGCTCGCTACTGCTTCTTCTTGGGCCTTGCTTTAGGTCGTCGTCTGCTTCTGGCAACCCTTATGAGAGTGTAGATTGTAAGGTATTGCAGGTTGTTCCTCTACGTCTTCTTCTGGATTCAAAATTGACTCTGCGTGGTTCTGAGGTGATGATTGGTTCGCTGGGGATGGTGCCTTCTTACACTGTGAAGCATGTATCCACGCTGCGATGCCAGATAGTTTAACAGCCGTCTGGGTAGTAAGCAGTACCTGATGAGGACCCTTCCACTGGAGCTCCAAGGTGTGTTTTTGATGATAGTGCCGTACGTAGACCCAATCACCTGGTTTGAAGTCATGGCAAGCATTAGAGGTGGGTTCCGTTGGCCAGGCGGCTCAAACCTGTGAATGGAAGTGACTTACGGCTTGCATTAATCCCTTGCAATATTGAAGGAGCGTACTGTGAGTCAAGTTCAAGTCTGGGACTGGAGTAATGGTAGCCATAGCTCACATAGGGCGTCCCATAACAATTTCAAAGGGACTCAATTTATGCCTTTGGGATAGAGTGGATCGCATTTCCACTCCATCGCAAAGCCACTGGCCAGTTTAACCTTGTAGAGTCACAAAGTTTAGCAAGCTTATTCTTAAGTACACCATTTCGTCTTTCAACTGCACCTGCTCTCTGTGGCTGGTAGGACAGTGCAACAGGTGTGTGATAAGTAATACACGATCCAGGTGTTGAAGAAGTTGTCCGGTAAAATGTGTACCGGATCACTGGACAGAGTGGCAGGAATTCCCTTGGCAGGCATAATAGGATTTAACAAACATTTGGCAACAGACAGTGAGTCAGCCTTTCGACAAGGAAAGGCTTCGATCCAACCAGAAAATAAACATACCATAACCAAAATAAATTCATATTGTTGTCACTTCGGCATTTGTACAAAATCAAGTTGTCAATGCAAGAATGGTACTTGGGGCAGGGCCCGGAACCCTTGAGCCACTTTTACAGGTTTACCAATATTGTGGCTTTGGCAAGTGGTACAGGTGGCACAGTGGCGGGTTGCAAAAGAGCTGAAGTGGGGGACCCACCACCCTGCCTCAGTTACAGCAGAGACCATCCCCTCCTTTCTGACATGTGTAGCAGGGCGGCCAGTGACGGGTAGAGTGAAAAGGGGGCCACAAAGGCGCCAGCAGGCGAACGCCAAAGGGAATCAGGATGTAGAGAGCAACCCTGGACAACCCAGGAGTCCTTTTCGGCTTCTCGGTCAGAGCAGGGTGAGGTTAGTGAGGGACGGCGGTGGTATAGAAACAGAAAGGGAACCTAGAAATGCATCTGGGGAAGGTTCTATGGCAGCAGCATGTTTAGCAGAGGCGTCAGCAAATGCGTTACCCTTAGCAACATCAGTATCCGCCATCGAGTGGCCAGGGCACTTAACAATAGCTAGGGCAGACGGAAGTAAAACTGCGTACAGGAGAGCAGCGATGTAGGGGCCATTTTTGATAGGGGTACTGGCGGAGGTAAGGAAACCCCGAGCTTGCCAGAGGGTGCCAAAGTCATGTACAACCCCAAAAGCGTAGCGGGAGTGTGACAATGCGGTTCTGGCGGAACCCAACTGAGAGTGCCAACTCAGGACAAATTGCTCAAACAGGGCAGTTACAGCCCAAGGCTGGGGTTTTTCCACCTCTAAGGCAAACCAAAGCAGCCAGACTAAGAGGACTTCGGTCTCACCCCACTGGCTAACCGCAAGTCTCACAAGCAATTTCCTTAGACACTCCAGTTTCCCAGTATCACCACCAGTACCACTTGTTATGGGGACAAATGGTTATGAAAACCAATACCCAAATAAAAGAAAAAGGTTCTCCTGATCCCAAAGGACCAAGCCCCAGACCCAGGTCAATATACAAATCAGATCTTACCCACAAATCACGCTGTTGCCAATCCTTTAGAATCTAAAATCTAAAGGTTTATTCATAAAAGGAAAAAGATAGAGAAGAGAGTTAGAATTGGTTAAATGGAATCGATTACATACAGTAATGGCAAAGTTCTTGGTTCAGGCTTGTAGCAGTGATGGAATAAACTGCAGGTTCAAATCAAGTCTCTGGAACATCGCCCGCTGGGATGGGTCATCAGTCCTTTGTTCAGAGCTTCAGTGTAGCAAAGTTCCTCCAGAGGTAAGAAGCAGGATTGAAGACCCAATGGAGATGAGGCATCAGCCTTATATAGTCTTTTCCAGGTATAAGAACACCTCTTTTTTCTTACTGTGGAAAATTACAGCAAAATAGAGCCTGGAGTCACATGGGCCAGTCCCTGCATACTTTGCTGAGTCTGAAGGCATATTTGGGTCCATTGTATAGCTGATGGTCCTTAATGGGCCATCAAGCAGGCTAGGCAGAGCTAATCTCAGTTTGTCTGGGATGTCACCCAGAAGCATAGCATAAGTTTGCCATACAGACAGTCTACAGCCAATATTCATAACTTCAACTACAAAACTGATACACACATATAGACAGCATAATCATAACCAGTAAACCATAAGCTTGTCTTAGACACCTCATTTGACCCCCTTTATACAAGATTTGGTGCCACTACAGGACCTTGGTTGCAACAATGGTCTATATGGTCCCAGTTTATGTCAATAACGTCACAGGGAGTCAGTCTAAATGGTGGCGGAGCGTCCCTCCGCCAAAAGGCAGGCACGGGTGAGGGTGACTAATTCAGCAACTTGCGCTGAGGTTACAGAAAGTAAAGGCGCAGCTTCTAGCGTTTCAGAGAGTGACCTTGGTTGTATCGAAAACAGGAACCATCAATAAATAAAACACGATCAGAGTTAGGGAGAGGGACATCAGAAAGGTCTGAGCGCGGAACGGTGACAGCAGAGACAGTTGCAAGGCAGTCGTGGGGATCACCGTCATCAGACAAAGGAAGGAGAGTGGTAGGGTTTAACTGAGAACAACGCTTTATGGTGATATACGAAGCCGACAGCAATAAAAGTTCATATCTGGTAAGGCGGGCGGAGGAGAGGCGGCCTGTGTTACGTTGTAGCAGGAGGGTTTCCATAGAGCGAGGGACCATGAGGGTAAGAGGAGAGTGGAGGACAAGGGATTTGGACATTTCGACTAGGCGTGCTGCGGCAGCCACAGCACGCAGGCAGGGGGGTAAGCCTTGGACAACAGGGTTCAAAGTGGCAGAGAAATAAGCCACTGGGCGGTTTTTGTCTCCGTGCATCTGAGTGAGGACTCCCAGTGCACACCCAGATTGTTCGTGGCAGAAAAGAGCAAAGGGCTTTGAATAGTCAGGCCACCCTAAGGCGGGAGCAGAAGCCAAACCCTGTTTGAGGGAAACAAAGGCAGAGTCGGCCTCAGGGAGCCACGGCATGGGGTCAGGCACAGAGACTCGAGTGAGTTCCTGGAGAGGTTTTGCAAGGGAGGCATATTGGGGAATCCATTGCCTGCAAAATCCAGCCATGCCCAAAAACTTTTGGCCCTGGTGTGGGGAGCCGGGTCAGGGAAAACTGAGGATAGCTTGGACGCGGACAGGAGAAAGTGTACGGGAACCCTGGGAGAGGAGAAAGCCGAGGTATGTGACGGAGGTCTGACAGAGCTGTAGCTTAGAGGAGAAGCCTTGTGACCCTTCTTTGCTAGGGCAGTAAGGAGCACTAAAGAATCAGTTTCTGAGGCAGACAACGAAGGGGAACAGAGGAGTAGATCATCTGCATATAGGGTGACCAGACGTCCCGATTTTATCGGGACTGTCCCGATATTTCCTTCTTTGTCCCACGTCCCGACTGATGTTCGGTTGGGACACTGGACAAAAAATTTTGCCCTCCGCTCCGGCGCTCACGCCCCCCCTGACTCCGCCTCCTCCTTCCCCCATTGAATCCCTCCATGGAGGGAGGAGGTTAGGAAGAGGGATGTGTGGAGGGAGGATGGAGGGAGGAGGGTCGGGCATCTACCAGGAGCGTGGGAGGGGAAGGGAAAGTTGCCGCGGCTGCCGGGGGCTAGCTGGGCATGGCCCGGGCTGCGTGCAGGCAGCAGCCGGGGCTGGCTCTGGCCCGGGTGGGCAGTGCGGACTGGGGGCGTGGGCCACCGGAGACACGCGGTGGAGAGGGGCTGCGGGAGCGAGACTTGTCCCAGGCAGGGCGGCCGGCGGACGGGGTGAGGGGCCAGCCGGGGTCCCCATAACCCATAAACTTCCCCGCCGCTGCCAGGGAGCCCCGCGCCTCTCCTGCTCGGCTGCGCTCCAGTGGCTCACCCCGCCGGGAAGGAGCCGCTGGAGCGCAGCCGAGCGGGAGAGGCGCGGGGCTCCCTGCCGGTGGCGGGACGCACCGCATGTGCCCACAGCGGGCTGGGGGGTGGGAGGCTCTGCAGGGCCGGGAAAAGCCCTGGCTCCCGCCCGTTGCCCAGCCTGGAGTCCCGGGGAGCCCCTTGGGGTCCCCGGCTCACATGCACCGCTGCTGCCCCACGGCCAGCCCCAGGCTCGGGGGCTCCTGCAGCCACTTCCATGGGAGAGACAGCTTTGTCCCTGCCCGGTCCCACTACAAGGCTCTGCCTCCTTGCACCCATCCAGCCTATGCCCTGCACGGGTCCCTGCTGGAGCCATACGCCCTCGCCCACCCGGACTTCTTTGCTTCCCAGCGCTTCTTATTGGTCATCCCCCCCCCGATGCCCTCTTTATCCCCAGCCCCCTCTGCATTGGGGCCACCTTTTGCCCTGGGGTGGGCAGCGCGTGTGGCCGGTGCGGCAGGGGCCTGCTAATGCCCCCCGCCCCTGCGAAACTGCTTTTTTTTTTTTGCTCCGCCCCCCCGCGTCCCGATATTTCATCCCTTTGATCTGGTCACCCTATCTGCATATTGACTAGTGTGGACCTGGATGGAAAAACAAGGTCAGCAAGGTCTCGGGCTAATGCTTGGGAAAAGTAAGATGGACTTTCAGTATACCCCTGGGGGAGCGTGGTCCATGTGTGCTGTTGCCCCTTGTAAGAAAAGGCAAAAAGATATTGGGAGTCAGGGTGAACCAGGACAGAAAAGAAAGCAGAGCACAATTCAACAACAGTAAAATGAGTTGCACCTGGTGGGCTAGAAGCCAGAATCATTGCTGGGTTAGGGACAACAGGAAAGGTGGGTATAACAGTGCGGTTAATGGCTCGAAGATCCTGAACAAACCGCCACGATTTACCATCAGCTTTTCAAACTGGGAGGATAGGGGTGTTACAGGGGCTGGAGCAGGGGACAATAAAGCCTTGTTCCCGCAGGGCGGTCATGACCGGAGCAGTGCCAGCCTCTGCTTTGGAGTTTAAAGGGTAATTGAGACAGGCGAGGCAGGGGTTTGGAGGAGTCAACAGTAATGCACACGGGGTCAGTATTTAAGCGGCCCACTTCAGATGGGTGGGTTGGCCACAGA